>NW_018237606.1:0-591 GCF_001263595.1 Phalaenopsis equestris | reverse complement strand
AGTTGATAGATGCCAAATTTGTAAAAGAGGAGCAGTATCCCATCTGGTTGGCCAATATTGTACCTGTTAAAAAGAAAAATCTGCAGATCCACGTCTGTGTCGGCTTCAGAGATTTGAACAAGGCATGTCCAAAAGACAAGTTTCCACTATTTATACCAGAGATGATGGCGGATATCGCTTCAACACATGAGATTTTCTCCTTCATGGACGGATCGTCGGGACATAACCAAATCAAGATGGCTCCCGAGGATGCAACGATTACAGCTTTCAGAACACCAATTTGAAATTTTCTGCTACACAATGATGTCATTCGGCTTAAAGAACGCTGGAGCAGCATATCAGCGTGCAATGACAAAGATTTTTGACGACCTCAACCATAATTAAGTAGAATGTTACGTGGATGATTTGGTCATCAAAAGTAAATGGAAAATAGATCATTTATACGATTTGAGGATTGTGTTTGAATGATTACGATGATATGACCTTAAAATGAATCCTTTAAAGTGCGCCTTTGGCATTACCTCTGGGAAATTTCTGGGATTTGTTCTCCTTCATGGGGGAATTGAGGTCGACCTGGATAAGATTAAAGCT
>NW_018237605.1:1236-2869 GCF_001263595.1 Phalaenopsis equestris | reverse complement strand
TTTTTTAAGGAATGACTCGAGGTTATTATACGTGCCCGTAATCACCTCTAATGTGTCAATAATTCGAGTATCACTC
Organism: Phalaenopsis equestris; assembly: GCF_001263595.1. Lineage (NCBI taxonomy): Eukaryota > Viridiplantae > Streptophyta > Magnoliopsida > Asparagales > Orchidaceae > Phalaenopsis > Phalaenopsis equestris. Next base: position 2,793 of record NW_018237605.1, on the reverse strand, counting down.
TCTATAAAGCGATCGTCGCCAGAAACAGATTTGAACCCCAGTTCTCAGAAGACTTACAACTAACCCGCAGCTCTCAACCTACAAGTGAGAATACACAGCACTGGTCAGCATCGATTTCCTAATTATGCAAATGCTGGTAATGTTGACATATACATTGATTACGAAGACTCGAGATTTCGCCGGGCCAGAATGCCACGAAAGCTTTTCTAAATCAAATTAAGTTGAATTTTCAACCTCCTAACTATTTGAACAAATCATAAAATTTAAGAAACAAGAATGCAAATTCTCATTTACAAAAAAAAAATAAATGGCTGTAAGAAAAATAGTAAATAAATTATAAATAATAGTTGAACAAATGAGATTGCATATGTCTAAGGATCTCTTTGGAACAGCTGTAGCATATTAAATAATCTTTTGATAAGCTGATTAAAAATAATCTGCTGATAAGCTATATGCGGTGACTACTATAAATTTTTATTTTTTTAGAAAATTCAGACCGCAGCCAGAAAGCTGTCATTGTACCTAGATATGTGCGGTGTTAAAACGTTGTTTTCAGCATTTTGAAAACACATAAACTGTCAAAACACAGTTTACCCAAACGGGTCAGATGCATTTTCAAAATGCCTCCGCACCAAATAAGCTGCCCTCAATAGACCCTAAATCTCAATAGAATTTTGTTATAATCGATTTTAAAATTATAGAATTTGCTTTAAGATTGAGAATGATGTTGGACATACCGATCATCTTTACACAAACACGGGAATTTTTGGGCACCCCAGACCTTTTTTTAAATTTTTTAATTTTTTTTTTCTTATTCAACCTATATTGATCAATAAAGATATGTTGGCATATTATTTATAGAATTTAGCCATAAATATAACTTAAATACAACCAAACATCTGTTAAATTCAATTTTCATGCATTCCATCTAATTTTTCTCATGTTCCTTCATTTTTGATATGTAAATTTGAATTTCATATATCCGATTATGAGCCAAATTTTTAAGAAAAGTTATTCCAAATATATGTGCTGTCCGATCTCCACCGTCTATCATTTTAAGAAAATAAATAAAAATGAGATTCACCGAAATATATTTTTGCTCCGTATGGACTAAATTTTTAATTTTTAGGCCACCGCTTCTCTCCATCACCATCAAGACTTGATAAATCGAAATTTATTAGATTTGACAAATCCGTTCATCATAGTGGGCTTTGTGTGCACACTTAAAATCACATGTTTTTGTTGATAGCATTTGAAATTTTCTGAGATTATGTTTTTTGCAGGATAAACCATTAATATATATATATACATACATATATATACATACATACATATATACACATACATACATATATATACATACATACACATATATACATACATATCTATATATACATACATACATAGATACATACATACATACATACACATATATACATACATACATATACATACATACATACATAGATATATACATACATACATACATAGATGTACGTATCTATATATATACATATATAATATATATACATACATATATATATATATGTGTGTATA
>NW_018237605.1:0-1010 GCF_001263595.1 Phalaenopsis equestris | reverse complement strand
CCACTGTCTTTTTGGAAGTTTGCATATAAACCAGTCCATTCCTTTGCATTTACATATGTAGACAGCTTATATATATATATATATATATTGAAAAGAAATATTTTATGACTCTCATGTGCAATAACAATGATATATTTCAAAAATGTATAGTGATGGCACAATTTTTGAGGGACAAGTGATTAGCAAATGCATGCATAAGGAAGGTTTGTTTGTCTTCTTTCGCTTAATATAAACTAATAAGGTCCCATAAATTATCACACTGTTAGGTTAATTTGCCGCCTGGCATTTATAAGGGCATCATTATTAGGGCAACATGATAAATTATATTAAAGATTTAAATCAAGTGCCTCACAATTGTCATCTCCAGGCTTCTCTGAAGGTAATATGTGTGCGTGTGTATATGCACGCGCGCGTGCGAAAAATCAATTGAAATTAGAAGTCTTACATAAAATTGATGAAGCTCACGAATTTATATAATTATATTAGCTAGATCAAAGTAATGTTTTGTGAGTAATTTCATGTTCTATCTTAAAAATTGCCATATTATCAGAAATTTTATCATTCAGAATGACTCTTAAATTGTTTTTTTAATTTAAAATATTTCAATTCAAATTAAAAATCATTCAGACATCTGATTTCAACAAATTTATAGTTAAACTGATCGACTCGACAATATGAATCTAAAAATTGTTCCAATCTGAGTCCAATCCAGTCCAAAACAAGTCATTAAATAACTTTTAGAGGCTTCAGATCATTCATTGAATGGTCTTAATTGAATGGTAAAACAAAATCCAAATTTGACATTCAAATCAAACGTCTTGATGAGAGGAATCAAACAAGCTTACACTTCCTTAATTTTAAGATCATTAAAGCAATCAAATCGTTAAAAAAATCTTCATATGATCAAGGGGGTATATATGCATCGTTTGATGATGTGGTTGGGGAAGTTACTGGCCAAAGGACCAAAATGTCCCCCCTAGAGCCTAAAAAAAGGACCCCTCTTTTCAAGA
>NW_018237604.1:0-382 GCF_001263595.1 Phalaenopsis equestris | reverse complement strand
CACTCACGTTGTCCAGTTGGCTATGATGAAGTAGTCAGATGGTGATGCAACTCTTAAAGGAAATATACTTCATGATATGTTTCTATTATGAGCTTCTAGGTGACAATTGATGTAAGTGAATGGGTTTTTTACCATGAATTGTAAGGCTTTTTAACCAGCTTTGCATCTCTGCTAGTTGTGTAAGCCAAATAGATTATTAAGCTTATCTATAAACTTTAAAGAGGGTAGGTAGACATATGTTCCTTATTGGCACAAAAATTATTACATAATTCTATAAATTCTTCAACTTCTTATTCCATTATCTTCAGTGCAAGAGGGAAAGGATTTTGATTACACAAGAACTTCCTAAAATTTAACCAGCCTTTGTAGATTAGGTTTTTAT
>NW_018237603.1:0-566 GCF_001263595.1 Phalaenopsis equestris | reverse complement strand
TATAATAATTAGTAATTAAAATAATTTTAAAAAACTTTAATTTAATTTCTTTTTTTAAATAAAAATTTTAAATTAAGGGACATATTTGATGAGTTCAAAAAATTAGAATCTCAACAAAATCAATTAAGGCCCCGTTTTAGACAACTTATTTGGTGCGGTGCGTTTTGAAAACACGCCCTTACCTTTTTGGATAAAATACGTTTTGACTTTTTTTTTTTTTAATTATGTTTTCAACCTGATGAAATTAGTACTTTCACACTATTCCTGGTTTGATGTGATGACATCTTTCTAACTATAATCCGACTTTTCAAAAAAATAAAAAAAATTATAATAGTCACCACAGTTTTTTGAATATGAGATTATTTTTCAGCGTCTTATTAATAAGTTGCAACTGCACCAAACAAACCCTAATGCATAACTTAATTTTACAAAATTTAGGACCATAATTTCCTATTTTCATTACATCAATTTGAGATAATTTAACCCATTAATGATACCAAATCATTTTTTAGGAAAATTTACATAGTTTTATATCTATACCTCTTTTCATCTGCTTAAAAATAAAA
>NW_018237602.1:0-908 GCF_001263595.1 Phalaenopsis equestris | reverse complement strand
GGCTCTGCTAGGGTTTCTAGCAGGATGAAGGTAGGTGGTTTTTGTTTACAGTTTGCCATTGAAGAAGAAGTCTTTGGTGTTAGTTATGTGGTGTTAGTTTTGCTGTTTCAATCCTTTGGTGGTGCTGGTTTTGCTGGTTTTTTGTTTCCTATTTTTGGTTTTCTGTGGTGGCACTGTTTGGGTGTGATTCTCCCACTCTTTTTGCTTTTTGTTACTGAATCTTAGCTTGTTTAAAAAGGATTGGCTTCATGTTACTGTCTGCCCTCTCCCTTTCCCCGAGGACAGTGTTTTTCCTTTTCTGCTGAGGTTGGAAGTTTAATTACCTTTTGGAGGTGTGGATGAATATGGCCACTTCCATTGAAATCTCCACTGATTCTCAATGGAAAAAAAGTAACTTATGTTGGTGTGTTGGAAGATCAAATGAAACCTTGCAGGATTATGACCAATTGGTCTTCCCATAGGAATTCCATGATACTGCTGCTGAGAAAGGCTGTAGCCTCTGCATTCACCCTCTTGACTCTAAAGAAGGGGAAACTGTTGTGCTCTTCACTAACAGAGACATAGACTCACTAAAGGAAGAAGTTAAATTTACTTTGGTGGGTAAATTTAAGCTACGATATCCTAAGTTGGAGCTAGTCAGGAACTTTTTTGAATCTCTGAAGTTTATTGGTAATTGGAAAATTGGTTTATTGGATGGGAGAAACCTCCTAATTCAGTTAGCAGTTGAGGAAGATTATGCAAGATTGTTTGCAAAAAAATCTGTTGTGATTGTTGGAATAGCTATGAAAATCATAAAATGGACCCCAGGTTTTGATCCAAGAAAAGAACCTCCTGTGGTCCCTCTCTAGTTCAAGTTACCTGGCCTCCCACTCTCTTACTTTAAGCTTAATGCTTTATTTAATATTGGT
>NW_018237601.1:0-392 GCF_001263595.1 Phalaenopsis equestris | reverse complement strand
CTCTGATCCTGTCAAAGGAAATGAGAGAGTCTCTGATTATAACTTTGCTTGACCCAAAAATTTGCTTAGCTCAGTTGGCCAGAACATTCTCAGATGAAGTTTGCTCATTGGAAGAACAGTCAGGGGTAACCTTCACAAATGAAGACTTGTTGCTCGGCACCACTGACCACAACCGTCCACTCTACATCTCCGTCAACATCGACAGATTTGTGTTATCCAGAGTTTTAGTGGATCCTGGAGCATCTCTTAACTTGATGAGCCTACGGACATTGGCCTATTTAAATATTGAAGCTCAAGAGCTTACAACACATAAGATGATGTTAAGATGATTCAACCAAAAGGGATAAAGAGCCCTCTGATCAATTACCTTACTTATGAAGGTTGGAGAACTC
>NW_018237600.1:0-286 GCF_001263595.1 Phalaenopsis equestris | reverse complement strand
GGCACTCACTACACTTATCTGCACCCACAATCACTCACAACCCTGAACTCAAATTTCTAGCCTAGAGCCCTTGATCTTTTGGGATACTCATGTAGATGGTCCCCTAAACCAACTAGCCATAGGGCTATAGTTTGGCTAAGACCACTATGTAGAGGACTCAAAATGGGGTTTCTATTGGTCCATAGTTTTTTGGTGATGGTTGGTACCTCAACTCTACCAATATACCCATCTTGACCACTGCTCTTCAAAAAATTCCAAGGTTATCGTTCTTCATGACCTAAATCCT
>NW_018237599.1:0-506 GCF_001263595.1 Phalaenopsis equestris | reverse complement strand
TGTGTGCTACATTTAAATATGATGGAGTATCGAATTACGCCGTCAGACTTAGACTTTCTCCTCTTTCACTAAGGTATAAAGCTAAGGTGTGGTTAAATTCGTTAGCACCTGGATCTAGTAGATATTGGGGAGGATTATCAAAAATTTTTTTGTCAAAATATTTCACTCCACAAAATTTGCTAAGCTTAGAAATGATATTACATCTTTTTGTGACTTTGAAAGAGAATCACTATATGAAGCTTGGGACAGATTTAAAGATCTCCTTAGGAAATGTCCACATCACTCTTTACCTGATTGGTTAATGGTAACATTTTATAATGGATTAGTAGGATCTCTTAGATTATTATTGATGCTGCTACTGGGGGATCATTAATGTCAAAACCTTTTGACGAGGCATATTCTTTAATAAAGGAGATGACTACTAAAAATTTTCAATGGCTCTCTAAATGAGTGAATCCTAAAAAAGTAGTCAGTATTCATGATTCTCATGCAATAGCCATGATAGT
>NW_018237598.1:9942-10199 GCF_001263595.1 Phalaenopsis equestris | reverse complement strand
CTGGAGGAGCATCTTCCACTAGTTGATCGGTAGAGGCATCCTTTATATCGAGGCAATTCTCACAAAAAAAAACAACCATACAAAACTCTGAATCATCGACCGGTCCCACTGTACCAAATCTGAGACCCTCTTTCGATTTTGGAGTGCGATTTTTAGCATTCCATAATTTCTCAAAAAATTGTAGTTTGTTTTTTGACATTTGCTTAGGTAAATGTCCCTGTTGAATTAACTTTTGCACATAAGGCGAGAAACAACCA
>NW_018237598.1:420-986 GCF_001263595.1 Phalaenopsis equestris | reverse complement strand
AAATTAAGGTTTGCTCAAAACAGTGATGTTTTGATTCTTAAAAATTATGAAATTTTTTCTTAAGACAACTCTAGCCATAGGAAAGTCATATGAATTTTTGTAGAATTTTCTAAGTCACTTATAATTTAAGATAATTATTTGAATAGAAAATTTATAACAACTTAGAAAATTAAGTTCTCTGTCTAGAGATCTTTTATGGCTTTGAAAAAATGCTCAAATTGTGCACCTAGACAGAGGCTATAACATATAAAAATTTGGGGTCAAGGTGATAATCTCATATGAATGGAGAATTGAAAAACCCCTAACCCTAATTCATTTTTTAAAAATAATTTATGCATCAAATTAATGTGAAAATAACTCCACATGGTTCTCCTCTGTTCACTGAGCAAGAGGGTATTTTTATTTTATTTTTATAAATTTTCTATGCAAAGATATGGATTTTTGAAGTTTAATAGCTATTTTCTGAATTTTTTAAATACCCCTATTTATTTATTCAAACGCGGGCTGACTGGATCCTCGGATCCGTCGAAAAGCCACGCGGCGCGCTCCCATTTGACGCCGCCTTC
>NW_018237598.1:0-292 GCF_001263595.1 Phalaenopsis equestris | reverse complement strand
CGAGAGCCGTCCATTTTAAAAGCTTAATATCTTCCTCATTTCTTAATGGATTTTAGTGATTATTTTTTTAAATTACTCGTCTTAAAGAGACGAATACATTTATAACATAATATGAAATCATGCCATTGTAAATGTAGAGCTTGCGAATGCTCGAGAAAGTAAGTGAGTTGTACCTTTGCTCCGAGAGGTGTAGCCTCAATCAGAGATTCTTCACACCTTTGTTAGATCCCAATGAGCTTAGGGATGAAGCCTTCGGCTCTGCGTAAAGCCTATGTATGAATTTGATCTAGGC
>NW_018237597.1:0-727 GCF_001263595.1 Phalaenopsis equestris | reverse complement strand
ATTAAAGTTATGGCATGATTGGAAGATTAACTAAACTCACTTTGAACCAGGACAAGAAGTTTTACTTTACAACACTAGGCTGAAGTTATTTCCTGGGAAATTGAAGTCTCGTTGGTTAGGACCCTTTACTGTGACTCAAGTTTATACTTACAGAGCTGTTGAAATTGAAGATCAGAAAACGGGAAATAGATTTAAAGTAAATGGACAGAGATTAAAATAATATTATGAGGGTAAATGACCAAATTTTAAAGAGGTTTTAATGATCAGTCAACCTGAATGACACCTGAATAGGTCGGGCTGACGACGTTAAATCAAGCGCTCTATGGGAGGCAACCCATATTTATCTTTATTTTTCTCTCAATTATAGTAGTTTGTATTTAAGATTATCATTATTTTATGGTAGTATTAAGCTCTACTACGCTTTTTTACCCTTGAAATATCTTAAAAATTGGATTCATAAAGAAAAATTTGAACGCATTCAGACCAAAGCGAAACTGTGAAAATTTTTCCTTGGGTGTCGACGGCGCCCTCGATGCCACCGACAGTGGGTTTTTCTTGAGAGTCCAGACAAAATTAATACAGGGGCTCGCCGATGGCACCATCGACCCCACCGACGGCGAGACCAGCGAAATGGCAGTTACTTGGGTTTAAATGACGATTTTGGGCAGTTTCTGAGTGGGAATAATCTTTTCAAACTCAAAAATTTGATTGCTAGTTCATATTTTCC
>NW_018237596.1:0-304 GCF_001263595.1 Phalaenopsis equestris | reverse complement strand
AATGCAAATATTAATTCTAAAGATAGCCCTTTTTGAATGAATTGGTTTGAAGAATTTTGAAATATTAAAAACTACTATTCTTATGTAATGAATTGGATAATGTAAAGGAATGAGATGCATTAAATATTGTATGTGTCAAATAGGAGTAATCCTATTCTTTACCCTTTGGTTTAGGCATAAAGAACATTGACTAATACTATGCTTGTTTACTGAATCCGTGACTAGGCTGAGAGGATACCAACTCTCACTTAGGAGCTCCCACATTCTTATCGCCTAAGGGCTAACATCTCCGCTTCAGTACTCA
>NW_018237595.1:0-589 GCF_001263595.1 Phalaenopsis equestris | reverse complement strand
GGCAACACATTTCACCCCCCAATTGGCCATGGTAGGAAGCCTTAGGCCAATTTTATAAAATGCTCCCCTCCATGCTCCATAGCCATGGAGGGAGAGCTGAAAATTCCTCTAAGAGACTTCCCCAAATTTATCCATTTAATTTGTCTAAGACCCCAACGAACATGTCGAGACTCTCTGATCGAAGCTTCCCTTCGCAGAGCCAAGGTATTGAACCTCTCCTCCTTCCGAGCCGATTTTGATTCTCCATTTATGTAGGCTTAATTTATATGCATGATTACCATATAGATATGTTTGTCTCACTTAGACGAGTCTATAAGATCAAATCTGAGGTGATTTGGTTGAGTCTAGGCTAAGATCTTAGGGTTTTAGTGTGGACGGTCACGAGATCACTCTATCAGGGACGATGACAGGGAGTCGTCCGATCGCGCGTGTATCGGATGGATGGAGGAGATCGAGCCGGACAGCGTTTCCTTACATGAATCATGGGCAGAGTTAGCAGTTACGTAGATGGCGACATCCAACCAGAGCGCGCCACGAGTGCTTTCAGAGCTTCTTAGGATACAGTCAGCGCCGCACATTTAAATAGATA
>NW_018237594.1:0-3621 GCF_001263595.1 Phalaenopsis equestris | reverse complement strand
TGTTTGGCATAGTGACCAAAGTGATGTTGAGGAGGTGGAGGATGATTAGACTGAGTTCTATAGTTCAATCTTATTTATTTTTGTTGTGAACTTTTGTGATACAGTTATACTGTACTGTTGTTTTGTTTTTAGTTGTACTTGTTGAGACTTTTAGTTTTGATTATGTTTTTTTAATAGACACTACTGTGATGTATTCATGTTTTTGTGTGTAGTTATTTTGTTTTTGTGGTAGTAATTGTTTTAACTTTATTTTTTAGTGTATTTAGTTAGTCTGCATTGAACTTAATCCACAATCTTAGGAAGTTTAGAATATTGCTAACTTTCACTTTAAAACTTCATGATTTAACTGTTTAATTTACTACCAGATAATTTCTTTATGTTGCATTTGTGAATGTTTGTTAGTGTGTTTGTCTGATTTTATGTTATCCTCCACTACATCGAAGTCTAATAAATCTATATATGCTAAGCAAGTTAAAATTTGATCAATTTAATTTTAACTACTATTTTTAATTTTTGTACTGGTATATTTAGGATGTAAGAATTCCTACAAGCATGTTATTTTTAGTTTACAAACTATAGTCTGAGTGAGGAGGAGTTAGACGAGATTATTTCATCATACATTCCTGCCTATAAATATATGATTCTAAAATGTTTTATCTTATAAAAAAAGCTAAGTTTTGGGGGGGGATGAAAAATTTTCTAAATACTTAAAATTTATTTGTTCTCAAAATTTTTTCAAATAAATTTGATTTTGATTTAAATAAAAATGATTATGTATATGAAGTTATATTAAGGAAGTAAAATTTTGAATATAGAAATGAGTAAGAGAATTTAGTTGAAACTTATAATAATGAAGAAAAACTTAAATTTAACCATTGTTAATGTAGAAATGATAAATATTGTGTAACTATCTTTAGTAAGAGAAGTTGTATTTAGAAGAATTAGACTTTTATTTTCAAAACTTAAATTTCATTTATTGAAAGTAATTTTCAAAACTATTATTATGTTTTTAAGCAAAGGAAATATATCAACTCTTTATTTTAGGAAAGGAAGAGTGGAATTCAAAATTATTAAAGGCTTATCCAATATAGTAATCCTTGCCTGAAAAAAAAAAGAAAGAGAAGAAAAAAAAGAAGAAAAAAAAAATTGAAAAAAGGGAGGAGAAGCTTAAGGATCAGTGTCATGAATATAGTAAGTATAATTATTAAGCTTAAACTTTATAATATAGTATAGGACTCGAGAAATTCTCAAGCTTAAGGATATAATATAGTAAGTACGATTATTCTTAATAAAACTTTTTAGCGAAGAAGATAAAATGCTTAAACTTTATATTAGGAGGATTTACAACTATTTCTGAACTAGATAGGAACTCATATTTTCAGACTTCTTTACATTAAAAATTTCTAAACTCTAAGTTGGTCATATTAATTAATATTTTTTTTTAAATTGGACTACTATATTTCTACTTCAAATATTTTTAATGAAATGGAGCTTGGCTTCTTACTTAATATATATATATATATATATATATATATAATATTTTAGCACCCAAACAATCACTTTAACAAATAAATGACACTACAAATTTTCAAGTCTTAGTCTAATTAGTTCAACTAAAATTTTACCTAAGTCAAATCAAATTTGAATTCCCGGCAACGACGTTGATACACCTAAAATATATAGTCTTTACGTACACATTTGTATGCCTATTTTTTAGATATTACACTAAAATGAAAGGTATTTGGGTGTTTTTCTTTCAGGTACAATCAAAAGAATGAAAAATAATAAAAGGAGTGAAAAAAGATCAAATTTAGAATAAAAACGAAGATGGTGTAAAAATGAATTGAGGAGCCTAAGCACCACAGTTAAACAGAGAGAGTTGTGCCTAAGCGCCAGAAGTATTTATTTGATGATTCATTGAATTTAGAAAAATTTTTGAAGAAGTTTTTGATGCAAACCTTGGTGAAAATGTGGGAAATAGTTAATGGATAAGAAAATTCATTCAATTGGCTTTTGAAAGGAGGCAACTTCTAGAAGATTCATTGAATGGGGACACATTTTGAAGAGACACCAGGACACATTTTGGAAAATTATAAAAGAAGACTTGGATTGAACAGGAAGGAGACCGATCCAGAGCCAATCACCACACACCGTCGTGTCGCCACCCATCATCGTAGTCGCCGCCCTTCGTCGTCGTCGCTTCCCATTGCCACCGCCACCGCCTACTTTTCTTTTTTTTAATTTTAGTTTGTATTGTAAGTTGTTGACCTCACTTTTGGTTGAGGTCTAGAAACTTCTTTAGTAGCCTAGGTTAAGCCACAAGATTTTCCTACTGACTAGTCTTAGAAAACTAGAAAAGGTATCCTCACCATTAGAAATTCAAAACTCTTCTTTTTACTCAACTTGAAGTTTCATATATTGATCTTAACCTCTAGCACTTAGTAGGTAAGATCATTATGAGAAAACTCAAGAGGAGTTCCTCTAGGACTACTTGGCCTTAGGATTGACCCTGGGTGTTGGTTTGGAGTTAAGGTACACAATACCCCCACAATACCCTCACTAAGACCAATACATAAGAACCCAAAATGGGGATTTCATTGATCCATGGTTCATTTAGAATGGATATCTATCCAATTCTACTTGAAATGTTCATCTTGGGTGTTTTGCCCCAGACACCCCCAAATTACCTAACTGCTCTTGGGACACTTCTTTAACCCAAAATCCCAAAAAAATTCTAAAATTCTCAAAAAAAATTCAATAAATCCAAATATTCCCAATTTTATTTCCTTCAACTACCATATGGCCAAATTTGGCTAATTTGACCAACTTTAACCAACATCCTCAAATTGCCCTTTAAAGACCCAAAATTCCCCAAATCCATCCCAAATGTCTATTAATTTGATCTTAATTGACCTCAATTCTCATCCTAAACTCAAATTCACTTTTTATATGACCAAAATAAACAAAATCCAGGATCAATTGGTCTATGGTTTGAGCTCAATTTTGATTTGGGTCAAAACCCCAATCTTGACCATACAACTTAATCTCACTCAATTGAACCCATAGCCTAGTCGATTGGCCTCAATTAATATTGAAAAATCTTTACAATATTCTTACACATCAAAATAAACCATCAATTGGCCTTGGTGAAGCCTCAAATTCATTGGATTTTGACCTAAATCTAAAATTCCCAAGATTAGCCCCAATATTGGCTAACACCCCAAATCTCAACAATTGAATGCCTTAGACCTCAAATTGGCATCCAATTTTTGTTGAAAATCCTTTATAAGGTCATTTTTGACCAAACACAACAATCAATTTGAGCTTAGCCCAAAGCTAGCTCAAGTTAGACCCAAATTTAACCCTTAAGGGTTTAATTTAGGACTAAACCCAAATCCATCAAAATCCATTCAAATTAACCATCAAATCAACTTCAAAATAACTTTCATCCTTCATGAAAATTGTTCACAATGATGTTCTTCACCAAACACAATAATTGATTTGAGCTTAGCCCAAAGCTAGCTCAAATTAGACCCAAATTTAACCCTTAAGGGTTTAATTTAGGACTAAACCCAAATCCATCAAAATCCATTCAAATTAACCATCAAATCAACTTCAAAA
>NW_018237593.1:25156-26127 GCF_001263595.1 Phalaenopsis equestris | reverse complement strand
TTTCTTCTTATTTTTCTCCTTTTTTTACTTCTTCTGCTTCTTCTATTCCTTCTTCTTCTCCTATAATCCTCAAGCTTCTCCCCCCTTACTTTTTCTTTCCTTCTTTTCTTTTTTTTTTTTTTTCTTCTTTTTCTTCTCTTTTTTTTTTTTCTTTTTCTTTCTTTTTATCCTTCATTTTTCTCGGCCAACTTTGACGTCGAGATCCCGCCATTTGTCGAATCTCTTCCTTTTCACCGTCCTTGTCACTCGTTGGCGTCGTATTTTTGCCAGAGAAAATCAACGAGGAAAAAGACATATTTCAGGCTCTCCTCCGCGCTTCTTTCGCCTTGGTGCGCACCGTCTGCGAGCTAAGTCCTCCACCTCGCTATCCTATCTTCCCAGCGACCGGATAGTTCGCCGGAGCACTTCAACATCGTCGCGCAGCGAGCAAAGTCAATGTTTGAGGGGGCGCAAGCGTCTTTTCTTATGCGAGAAAAACTTTGTCTCTTTCATTGCCGTCGAGCAACCTCCCTCGTGAAGGTATATTTTGGTTATACTTTTATATGCCAAAATTATTATTTTTGGGTAATTTGCATCCCTCACTGATTCTTATCTTTTATTCTCCTCATTGCATGATTCATTGTGGGATGCACTGGAGCACGAACTGGACGTCGACGACTTGGAGCAAGTAAAGAGAACGCGCTTGCAACCTTCGCGGTGGTGAGATCCCCTAAACTCCTAGCTAGCCCTAGTTTTAGTGGTGTCTAGGCGTGTGGGTTCGATCGCCCACACGGGGTGCGTACGCCGGTATTGGTCGGCGCAACGACGCGCCTGTGTGATGGATCGTCCATTTCTTAGAGACAGCCTATAGGTTAGGACTTCCTGTGCGTGGCCAAACACCATTCGTAGAGCCGAGTGTCTCCCATTTGTTATAAGCCTTAGCACAGTCCTGATGGGTCGGAGTCCCTCACTCCCCTTGCTTTGGGTTTCCC
>NW_018237593.1:23302-24292 GCF_001263595.1 Phalaenopsis equestris | reverse complement strand
TAACTCGTGTCACCATTCTTCGTGACACCCTTTAGATCCTTTGGATCTTTAGGATGGGGCCGGTATGACGACCCCGTCAAAGTCATACTATACCTAGACTTACCCCCCACTTAGATACTAGGTTGATGCACTTTTCGTTAGATGGTGTGCTAGGCTAGGATTTAGGGTGCTAGGTAGTCTTTTTGATGCTTGACTATTGTTCTCTGCTAGATTGGTTGCCCTAGTCGGGTATTTTTCTCTTGCATTATGCTTTTGATGCGCCTGCATGCTTCATATGTATGGTAGTATGTTAGGGCGTTCTTCTACAGGGAGCCATTCCTATTTATTTGTACACACACAGGTACCGCTATAGGGGGAGCAAATAATGAGTTCTGACCCTTTTGCTTGCAGGTGCTATTAGCTCCCCCACTTTTAAGGCTTGACTCATGATACGTTACTGGAATGTGAGATTTCGTGCTGACACTTGTTTTTCATGCAGGATTGAGTCTTTTATTTTCTTATGTACTTTTAGTCTAGGAGAGTTGTGCATCAGAAATAATATACGGGCACGGGTTCAAAGGCGTTTGGCGCGGGAACCACGTGGAGGGGACCAGGAGCAGATGCTCGTGCCCCGTATCTTAATTTTGCATTTTATATTGATGTATAGAATTAGGACCGGGCATGTATATGCAGAGTCCGACCGCCCTTTTCTTTTCTGGGATATGTTGCCGACCCAGTGGCACCGGCCTCTTTTTTATTTTGGTTTGACTTTCTTTGTTTTATTATTTACATCATGTTGCATGTCTGCACTTGCATGTGTTTTTCTTGTTTCTTTCTGTGTTTTATCTGGGATTTCACGATATAACATAGGCTCATTAAGGACCCTAAAATTATAATTTTCTACAAAAATCCTAAATAAAATATTCAAGATAATTAAAATTTAGGATTAAAATATTCAGGATCTAAAAATTACAACTTTTACTTTCCTGCATATATTAATAGGGCCTCCAC
>NW_018237593.1:0-22868 GCF_001263595.1 Phalaenopsis equestris | reverse complement strand
CGATGAGCTGCCGCCCATTTGGGATACGACGATTTGTCCTCTGCCCTTTGGCCCGGACGTGCTTTGACGTATTGGGATATCCCCGTCAAGATGATTTAGGTTATTTCGTGGGCCCCATGTGCCGATGAGCCGCTACCTATTTCGGGATGTGAGAGACTCACTCTCTGCTCGATTACTTAGCGTGAGCTTTAAAGCATTGGGACTGTTCCCACACGGAATAACCTTCATTTGATTTCTTATACCCCAGATCTATGATAATATGAAGCGAAACTCCTTTTATTGACAGTATTCTTGGGTATCACCCAAGATGTAATTAACCAGTAGGAACACGTTCCTCTGGGAGTGCTCTTGACCCCAGAACAGGTACATACACCTGACTCTCTGGTTATGGGTAGTCTATGTAGATACTTCTTTCGCGGATATTGGTTTAAGGTGCCTCCGCCCGATCTTGTTTGGGCGAACATTCTTAACATATCCTTGCGAGGTTTATTGCACGTATACTCTCCACGTTTTACTTTTTCTCTTGTTTGTGACTTTGTCGTATGTCCCTTCTTATTCGGTTCCTTTCCTCCTCAAATCATTTATATGGTTCAGGAGGGAGATTTATTCTAATGGGGGAATTATACGAAGATCGACAAGCTGGCGACTCCTTTTAAACATAAAAAAAAAGAGAAAAATGAACAAAAACAGGAACTTATGGAGCAGATGATGTTCCAACAGAAAGATATCTTAAGAATGGGAAGTAGAATAGAAAATATGGAGGCCAGAAGTGCACAAAATGATAATTTGACAAGACAGAAGTTTGAATTTGATGTTGTTTATGATGTTGTGATGGTTAGATACATGAGGGGTGATCACTCAGTTATGCTTCCTACTCACCCTATTTTTACGCCATATCAACAACAAAACTTGGATGTGGAACAAGAAGAAGAAGATGATTGGTGATGTTTTAGTTAAATTTTTGTTTAGTTTATTTTTGGTAGTAATTTAATGTTAAGACTGTTTGTTTTTAGATTGTGACACTTTATTTTAAATTATATGTGGTGTTGTGAACAATAGATTTGTAAATTGTTTTTACATTGGAAATCATTTTAGTACTTTTGTTAGTTTCTAGTACTTTGTTGAGCTGTTTGTTTTTAGATTGTGACACTTTATTTTAAATTATATGTGGTGTTGTGAACAATAGATTTGTAAATTGTTTTTACATTGGAAATCATTTTAGTACTTTTGTTAGTTTCTAGTACTTTGTTGAGTGTACTTGTAGTTAACTCTTTCTCAGCAAATTTTTATATATTAGGTATTATTTAATGTTTTAAGTATTGTAGCTTTTTATATTAGCACTTTCGATATTTTAGGGCCAAATTTGAATATCAGTACCTTCAACAGGTAAGTCTTTCCTTTACGTATTAAATGTTTTCTTTCACCCTTTATTTTTTAGTTTTTCATGCTAAATCTTTTAAAAATTTAAGTTTGGCGGGCAAAGAAAAAATTTTTTTTTTATCAAAATAAAACTTAGTTTTGGTGGTCCTCAATTAGCTATATTTTCAAAATATTTTAAAATTTAGCACGACCTTTTGTATTAGAGGGTAACTTTCGATAACTATATTTGTGTTTCTAAATATATAGTAAACTTCAATAAATTTTTTTAATAATAATGATTAATTTTAGAGACTAAGATATTTGGTATAATAGAATAAAACTATGTTTAGGAATTTATATTTTTGAAGTATTAAAAATGTTAGAGATTGATGTAAGAAGAAAAGAAAAAACTATTATATAAACTTTATGAAAAATCTTTACGGCTAATATAAATTTATAAAGTGAAGAAATGTGAAAAGTTTTTAGCTTTAAGAGGAAAATAGTAAAGTTTAAAATCATTACAGGCTATCCAGATATAGTAATCCTCACTTATAAAAAAAGAAAAAAAAAGGAAAAGAAAAAGGATTGAAAATGATCCTAAAAAAATGTGAGAAGCTTAAGGAGACGCCTAATAAAAAATTGGCTTCACTTGAATCAACTTAACAAAGAAGATAATTTGGATGTGCTAATGTTAAAATATAAAATAAATTTTGATGTTTTTTCAACTCCATTCTTAATTTACCTTTCGACTGTTCGATTTGGCAAATTGAATTATTAAAATATGTTGTGAAACATATAATCCAGAAATGGAGTATGAGTTGTACAACACAGTGAGAATCACATTTAAGTCCATGAAGGAGTATTTCATTCATGGAATTAAATGCAAATAAATAAGAAAATATACATTGTTGGGTGTAGAATTGGAGATTTTAAGGGTGACAAAATAAAATCCCCAATTCGATCTTAGTGGTTAAGAACTAAAGCGAGAGTTAGCCTTCAAAGGAAGGGAAGTGGGAGCTTTGTAGTGTGAACCAATATCCTCTTAGCCTAGCCAAAGATTTAGGGACTAAACCTGAGATTAACCAATGATTTTCTATAACACTGAATCAGAGAAGAGAAATAAAATTGCTCCTATTTGACACAATACAAATTTAAACCATTTATCTCATCTCATTTCACCAAAAACTCATTGTAGTGGGAAAGATGCTTTTTCTTTTTCGAAAACTTCATCACATAAACATAGATTAGTAGTTACTATTTTAAACATTGCAGTTAAATTTTGCTAGTAGTTAATAATTTAGTTTTGAAAGTATCTAAAACATTTGAAATTAGTGACAGTAGTTTCATTGTATTTCCACAAATTTCCTAGTTAACTTACCATTTCAAATTTAAACCTTCTTCATGGGATGGATATTTAGGACTTAGATAGAAAGTCTTATATTACTTGATAACGATATGTATACTTGTGTAGAATCCCAACATTAAGTGTTTAAAGTTATTATTCATAAAATACCACATCAAGTTCATCATTATAAAATGGAGTCAACTATATAAATTTTACACAACTATATTTCCAGGATCACATAATCACTTGCATCACAAAATAGCTGAATTAGTTTTTCATTGAATGTTTCAAAAGCTTTAAGGCACTCTTGATTAAAATCTAATTTTGTATTTTTTTCCAAAAGTTGGCATAAAGGCTTTGTATATTTTTTAAAATCTTTAATATGTCACACGTAAAAACCAACATGTCCTAAAAAACTTCGAACTCCTCTTATATTAGTAGGTGAAGGTAGGTTAGCTATAACTTGACATTTTGCCTGATCTACTTTTTTGTCATTTTCTAAAATTTTATGCCCAAGTAGAATTCCTCCTATAACCATGAATTGACATTTTTCTCACTTAACTAAATTCATTTTTTCACATTATTCTAGAACTTGTTCTAAAGGATTTAGAAATATTTCAAATGAAGTTCCAAACATACCAAAAAAACATCCATAAAGATTTCTATCCCTTTTTCAATTAAATCACTGAAAAATGACATCATAAAATTTTAAAATCTTGCAGGTGCATTACATAAACCAAACGACATTCGTCAAAAAGCAAATGTACCATAAGGACAAGTAAATATTATATTCTCTTGATCCTTATGAGCAATAGAAATATGGTGATAGCTGGTATATCCATCAAAAAAGCAAAAAATATTTGCTCTGGCTATTCTATCCAACATTTGGTTCAAAAAGGGTAAAGGAAAGTGGTCTTTCCTGGTGGCCGAATTTAATTTTCTATAATCAATGCAGATTTGCCATCTTGTGACTTGTCTTATTAGTACTAATTCATTATTCTCATTTATCACAATAGTCACACCCCCTTTCTTAGGAACGCAGTGAATTTGACTCACCCAAGCACTGTCTGAAATAGGATATATTGTTCCAACATCTAACCATTTTAAAATTTCTCTCTTAACAACTTCTTTCATCATAGGATTTAATCTCCTTTGAGGATTAGGTTTTGGTTAATGATGTTCTTCCAATAAAATTTTATGTATACAATGCAAAGGACTGATTCCTTTAATATCAGCTAAAATCCATCCAAAAGCTTTCATATATCTTCCTAAAGTTTCAAATAAATTTTGTTCTTGTACTTCAGTTAATATTGGGGGTGCAATAATAGGTAATGTGGATAAATCTCCTAAAAATGCATATTTTAAATTTGTGGAAGTGTTTTCATTTCTAGTTTAAGAAGTTTCACAATTGAAGAAATCAAATTTTTGTTATGATACATAGGATCTAACAATTCAAATTTTTCCTAAACATAATCCAATTCTTCATTACATACTTCCACAGATTTATCATGAATTATATCCTCATATTCATACTCAAAATATTCTTCTACAATTTTCTTTTCAAATATATTTGTGAAATATTCATTTATTAAATAATCATTAATATATATTCTAAAGCATTCATCATCTCTTTCTTTTGATGGGTATCTCATTGACATTGTGATATTAAATGTTACTTCTTGATCACTTAATCTCATTGTTAATTCTCCTTTTCGTACATCTATGAAATCTCTTCCAGTGGTAAGAAATGGTCTTCCTAAAATCTTAGGAATTTTTTTATATCTAACAAAATAAAATCCATAGGAAAGATAAATTTATGAACCTTTAACAGAACATCTTCTATAACTCCTTTAGGATAAGTAATCAAATGATCAGCTAATTGAAGAGTTGCAGTAGCAGGTGAAATTTCTCCTAAACCCAATATTTTGAAAATCAATAGAGCCATAAGATTAATGCTGACTCCTAAATCACATAAAGCTTTTCCACAAATTTTTTCACCAAAAGCACAAGAAAAAGTAAAACTGCCAAGATCTTTAAGTTTTTAAGGTAGGTTTTTCTGAATTATAGCGCTACACTGCTAACTAAGTGCAGCAGTCTCAGTATATGTTAACTTCCTTTTTTTAGTAAGTTTACCCTTCATAAACTTTATATAGCTTAACATTTGCTCCAGGGGTTCAACAAATGGAATGTTTATTATTAATTTACTCAATATTTCCAAAAGTATTGTAATTTGGTTATATCTATTATACTACTTCAATCTTTAAACAAATGGTGGTGGTGGTCTTTCTATAATAATTTTCATTTGTTTAATAGGATATTCTGACTAAAGATGAAAATCTTCAATAAACTTTTCATTTTGCACCCCTTTTTTTTCAACTTCAACTTAAATTTCTTTTTGAATTTTTGTTTTCGTATCTTTTTTACTTTTAAGTTGAATAGCCTTAATTTTCTCTTTGTTTTGATCGTTAGGATTAACTTCAATAGCACTAAGCAAAGTTCCCTGAGGTTTATTTCTTAGCGCAGTAGAAATACATCCCAACTAATTTTTCATGTTTCCAATTGCAGCTCCTTGACTTTGTAATTGTTCTCCTTGACTCTGTAATTGTGCTCCCATTTGCAATATTAATTCTTCCATTGACAATTTCTTCTACTTACTCTGCTAATTGCTATTAAAACCTGTGGGAAATAAGGTTTAAAGTTAGAATTTCCATGATCGTTGGAATTTCCCAATGGTTTGGCAAAATTATTGTCCCATTGCGGATTTACAACATTAGAGTTATTATTACTCCAACTGAAATTAGGGTCATTTTCCCAACAATGATTATTATAATTATAATAAATAGTATTAGTTCAATTGATTACTGCATTTAAAATTTCATATTAAGACTGAGTATAATTCATTCCATACTGATATATCTTCTTTGATATCGTAGTAATTTGTGTAGCCAACATAGATATTACATCAAAATCAAGAATACTAGCTACTCTTTTTGGAGTTACCCTTTTATAGGGCCATTAAAAGTTATTATTAACCATCTCTTCAATTAAAGAATATGCTTCATCAAATGATTTTGACATTAATGAACCACCAACAACAGCGTCAATTATATATTTAAGAGATCCAACTAATCCATTATAAAAAAGTTTGAATTATTAACCAATCTAGTAACACATGGTGTGGACACTTGTGTGGACACTTCCTAAAACTAAAAAGATCTTTAAATCATTCCCAAGCTTCATAAATTGATTCTTCTTCAAACTAACAGAAATATGTGATCTTATTTCTAAGCTTAGTAGTTTTTTATGGTGAGAAATATTTAGATAAAAGTTTTTGTGAAAATCTCCCTAAGTTATGATAGATATAGGTGCTAACAAGTTTAATCAAATTTTTGCTTTATCCCTTAATGAAAATGAAAAAAGTCTATGTCAGCGGAATCATTTAACACTCCATATTTAAATGTAGCACACAACTCAAAAAACTAGCAAGATGTAAGTTAGGATCTTAAATCGATATTCCCCCAAACTGATTATTTTGTACCATTTGGATAATAATAGGTTTAAGCTCAAATGAAATAGCTGATGCAACAGGGTTTTGCATACTCAAATGAATTCATCTACTGCAGGATTGGCATAATCTCTTATGGGCCTCTGATTATGTTCATTTTTATTTCTAGGATTAATTAAGTTTGTAGCCCTTTTGTTCCATTTATCTAAAACTTTTTGTTGTTTTAGAATCTTTCTAATATTTATCTCAAACTCCAAATTGTAAGGTACTAAACCTTCAGATCTTAAACTATGCATACACAAACACAATAAGCAATTAAAATAGGCAAACACACTAAAATATAAAAATATTAATTAAACTACAATAAGTTTTTAAATTATAAAAAATACTTCTAAATTATAAAGTAATTTACTGTTACTCCTCTATAATGACACCAAAAAATTTGTGTCGTGTTTTTGCGGTGCGTTGTAAATATCTTTCAATACTACATTACACACACGGTAGAACAAATAGTATATATGTAGTTTAATCACAATAAGAATCACTCCAAAATAAATAGTTATATATTTTAAAATCTTTTAGCTGCTAAAATGTAATAATAATGTAAGTATACGTATTGCTCAAGTAATAAAGGGCTCTAATGGAGTACTAAGTATCAATCCCACATGGATTTGGAAATTCTTATACTTATAATGTAAAACACAATATTCAAACTACAAAAACTTTTATATTCAACAAAATGTAGTTAAAAGAACTAAGCTAACTAAACTATTTTCTAAACTTCAAAAGTAAACTTATTAAGACTATACAAATTTACGTAATGAAGAGTTCCAATTTAATATATTATTGTTGAATCAAACTTTGTTCCATAATTCTTTCAAGTGAAATAGTATTGGAAGTAGATGGTTCAACAGTTCATGTAGAGGGTGTATCACTACTTCTAGTTTTAGATTCAACAAATGAGTCAAATTTTTGAACTGTGGGTTTTCCAATAGGTTTAAGTGGTTGCGACATTGCTTCATTCTTATCAAATTCT
Organism: Phalaenopsis equestris; assembly: GCF_001263595.1. Lineage (NCBI taxonomy): Eukaryota > Viridiplantae > Streptophyta > Magnoliopsida > Asparagales > Orchidaceae > Phalaenopsis > Phalaenopsis equestris. The sequence goes on along the minus strand of NW_018237593.1, from coordinate 15,623 downwards.
ACTCCTAATTTTTCACATAAAGTGAATATCAAGGTAGGATAAACTAAACCACTAGCGGTTCCACTTCTAGCAATAGTGTGAGCATTATGCACAATAATAGCACCAATATCAATGACCTTCATCTCTTAGATGCAAAAATTCAGTACTGGTCTCTCCATGGTTACTTCACAAAGGTAAATAGTTGGAAGTAATTTTGCAGAAATAAAGTAATGCCATACTTTAGATTGCACATTTAACATGTAAGTGGAAAAATTGACATTGTGATTATTCTTAATCTCTTGCACTGCCCTTTCATCAGTAAGATAAGCAATTACTTAATCAAGTGATGAATTAGAAGATAGGCAATTACTTCATCAAGTGATGAATCAGAAATCACAAATTCATAATACTCACAATGAAATTCATTCCTCAGCCTATAAAGTGCCTTGATTCTTTCCCAAGTAAATTCAACATTTTTAGCTCTAACATAAACAAACTCGTCAGAAGTCTCCTGAAGATTGGCTTAAAATTCTCAAAAGATAGGAATAATTGCTACTACGGTAATGTAGTAAAAAGTCTCTCAGTTCCCAGCAAATATTAACCTTTTAATATCTCCTCCCTGGTTTGAGTATGCACGTTCCTGAATCAATTTCCTTGTACCCATCATAGTATTGAAACTATACTGAGCCTTTAAATCAATGAATCATCTCACATCAAAATTTCTCGAAGGCTTTTCACTTTTCACCCTTGGAGCCATAATAATTTCTAAATAAATTCACATAAAATCCAAATAAATTTATAATATCATAAATCAAACTCCAAAAGTAGGAATACTTGGTAAGAAACCTTTTTCCATTATTTTTCTTTAAAAATATTCAAAAGAAACTCAAATGTTTGGTTTTCCATAATTTAGGAAAATCCATGGGGAAAAAAAGAATTTCTAAGTTAAAGTGAAGCTCTTACCAAGGGAAGATAAAGTCTAACACTTTTTAGCCTTCAAATCTTCTGAAATTCACAAACTGGGAAGCCATAGGTTGTGTTTTGACCTTAGTCTAGAGGCAGGAGATGACCCAAGCATTAAAATGGGGTTTTACATTGGTTTTAAGTAAATGTGGGCATTTTTTGGAAAAGGGCGCCTCAGGCGCCAACATAAAAAATTTTCAAATTTCAAATTTCTTTTGAAATCGTATGCATACCAAACCATGCTAACCTCTAATTAATTTAATTAAATACTTATAATCACAATTAAATAATCTTTTAGCAACATATTTTCATAAACAACACAAAACTCACATTAATATATAAAGTCAACACGATTATAAACCAACATTTTTCATACCAATACATCTAGTTCAACATTGAAATCACACCATACAAACTAATGCTAAAGAATAAATATCAAACACTCAACATATGATAAAGATAATGTTTAACAATAAAATAAAATGAAATCCAACACAAACACATAACACATATATGCAATCATAATTATGAATTCCATACTTTAGAGAGTTCAAACAATTTCTTCAATTTCATCTTCTTGAATATTTCCCATGGATTGGTAGTAAACGTGTAAGTAGTAAAAAGATTAGTGAGGTAAATTGTTGAACGAATCTTTTTCAACCCAACCACTTTTCTTAAACATACACACCATACCTTCTTCAATGTGCTTTGTATGTTCGAATTATTCCTTCATCCTCTAACCTAATTGATCAAATATATCAGAGATGTTTTAAATTAAATTCATAATATTTTGTACCTCTTTCTCCAACTTCTTGATCCTTTTCAAAATATCATTCAAGCTATAAGGAAAGCAGAGCTGAATAGGTGATGAAATTTCACATTATTGATCCATAAGAATTTTCATATTATTTTTCTCCCCATTTCTTATACAGTTGCAACAAATCTCTGGGTTCATAGGCTTCTAAGAGAGAAGCACTTTTTCCTTGCTTCCATAAGGCACTTGTGACTGGCTGCATAGTAGGAAGGTGGTAGATGGATGCCCCAGGCCATATATTAATCTGTTTTTAATCAAAGCTAAAATAGATTTTACAATTAAAGCACCCACATCAATAGGTCTTCTGGTTTGAATGCAATAATTTAAAATAGCACTTTCTTTGGTCACTTTATTGATTTTCATGGTAGGAAGAAGTTTTGATGCAGTAAAGAAATGTCAGACCTTCGATGCAAGATTCAATATTGATGAAGAATAACTTACATGTCTATTATCTATTGTCTCCAAATTTGTATCTTCATTAGTAAGGAATCAATAGAGTTCAATCATGTTATCTCTTGTAGGGACAAAATTGACTTAATGACAAATCTAGATGCTTTCAATCATAAACAAATCATTTATTCTTGAAGGAGAAAATGATACACACCTTCCTCGAACATAGACGACTCCTTGGTTAATTCCTTGAAGATTAGCATAAAACTCTTTTTCCAAAGGAACGACTACTACAACAGTGGTATAACAAAGCACTTCCTAGTTTCTCTATGCAATAATCTCCTCCACCAGAATATTTGGTGTGTTGAATCCTCAATTCACAAATCCTCGCTCCTTTATTAATCTATTCTTCACAAGAAATTGATCATATAACTTCTACGCATCAAAACTGATAAACTTCCTCCTTTTGAAAATTCCATATCTAGCGGATTCATTTGAGTTGGAAGCCATAGGATTTGAAAATAATGACTTTTCATTCGTTTCCCACTCTTAAATAACTCCAAAATTCATTTTTTAGGAGTTACCAGGAAGAAAATTTGTCAAAAACTACCCAAAACCACCTTTCAAATCTTCCAAACTTGTTCTGGTAACTGTGGCGCTTCTGACACCAATTTCACGTGGAAACTCTTTGGAAAATGGTGTCTCATGCAAAAAGTCTTGCGCCTCAGGTGCCTGTTCAGATTTTTGCACCGTTTTTTTTTATATCCAAATAACTTTCAAATCTTCCATATAAATTGGTAAGAAAATATGTTTTAATGTATTTTCTCAATATGTAAGTCTCTCATGTCCATGAAATTCACAAAGAAACCATAAATATAGATATATAAATCTATATATAATACTACTTATAAAGACAAATTACCAACATTAATAAAGCGTCTGGTTTAATGTCGTCAGCCCGACATTCCCAGTCTCTACTTTGGGTGACCCAACTATACAATCTTTTTAAAATCTGGCCTTTGACCACCAAAATATGGTTTCAATCTGTTACCATTCACTTTAAATATCTTTCCAATTTTAGGATCTTCAATATTCATAACTTCATAGTGGTAGACTCGTACGATAGTGAATGGCCCTATTAACCTAGACTTTAGTTTTCAAGGAAATAATTTTAATTGTGTATTGTATAATAAAACTTCTTGTCCAGGCTAAAATTCCTTTTTTATTATTTCCGATCATGCCATTTTTTTATTTTCTCCTTATATATATCCTAGCATTATCATAAGATTCATTCCTAATTTCATCAGGCTCATTCAGTTGCAACAATCCTTTCTTACCAACATCTTTTAAATTAAAACTAAATTTCTTAATAGCCTAAAAAACTTTATGATCAAATTTTACTGGAAAGTGACATGTTTTCCAAAAAATTAATCTATATGGGGACATTCCTATGAACATTTTATAAGCTATCTTATAAGCCCAAAATGCAGTATCTAATCTAGCAAAACAATCCATTTTTTAGGATTTATAGTTTTTTTATAGAATTCTTTTAATTTTATGATTAGATACTTCTACTAGACCACTAGTATGGGGTGTCAGCACTATTTTATTATGGAGTTGCCCGTTGAAAGTTGTCGGTCCCTGGAATCGAATTCTTGTTGTCGGCTTCGGAAAGACATTAAATTTACATATATGTTGATGTTTAGAAAAATAAAAAATCAAATTGATCTCATATCTTTCATAGTTCAAATGAAAGAGCACTACACCTCAAGCTATGCATTTATCTCAAAAGATAAATACAATACTTGAGGATGAGTCTTGATCAAATAAACTAGGAAATATATGACATCATTTTGGTTTGCAAATTTATTTTTATTAGAAGTCGACAAGTTCTCCTACTTAATATAGAAAATTAAATAGGTTTTTTATTAATATGAGCTTGTTAAAGTTTCTTATAAAGGCAAGCCCTTATAGTTAATTACATCTTAGATAACCAAAGTCACCTAAGAAAACTTACAATAAAAATCAGAGGTTATTATCCTCAAAGAGGTCAAAGGAATAAGAATTTTCAACGAGATCAGACAAAGAAGAGTGAAAACGGAATGTCTAAAATTTGGAACATTTTATGGAATCCAAAGGAAGGGAGACTAGGGGATGTCACAGATCCTGAGTATAACCTCGGGGAACTTCGTAATTTATCAATTGGTTTAGCTTCAATTCAGAGGAGAAATACTTAAATGTTTAATCTTACCAATTTTTTTAATTAATGCTTACATTCGTGTGAAATAATCACACAAATAGCCTGGAAGATATGAGTGTTTAAATCGTAACGAACGACAACATCTTAATCCTAAAGCAAGTTATGGCTTACATTGTATAGTTGGGTTATACAATAGCCTAAAGATAAGTTGAGGATTTATATCGCACTAGGTGGACAACCTCAAAATCCTACGGATTGTTGTTTAATTTATTGTTATTTAATTCTAAAGAACGGTTTAGCTGGTGTAGACATGTTTTGCTGTTGAAGATGAATGTGCTGCCCACAATGCTAGCTCCAAGATCCTCATCGTGGTGAGTTTAAGTTTTCTAGTGTGTCAAGTCCTGATGTCAAATCAAATGTTTCCTAAGGTCATGTTTATTTAAATATGATGGACAATATTAAAGTTTATTAGAGCGACACCGGTTAGGATCCTACGGTTCCCTCATTTTGGCACCACTATTTTCTTTTTGATTCAATTAGTCCAAATGAATTTACTAAACTCAACTAAATGAGTTTCATAGTTTGATTCAGATTGTGGGAGATCGTGTGAGCAACCGTAGGTTACCTCCTTCGACGGATTCTCGATTATCCGATAGAGACCTTTTAATTTAGTTGCAATTTTTATTTTATTTTCTTTGTGATTAAATTTTGAGTTGCCTTATATTTTGACTGTTGTGACTGTGAATTTTATCTTGTTTAGTTTTTAGTTTTGGTTTTGATATGCATGGTGACATTAAGCATACATGAAAAAAATAAGAGGTACAAAAAAGTAAATGCAGTAACTTAAAAGAGCACCTGTTGATTCTTCTCGCTCCTCCACCTGAAAGGTTAGCTTTGGCAATGTGTGTATAATTTTGCAAGGAATTCAGATTGCAGGAGTAGATGAAGGTATAGTTGTCAACCTCAATTTATGACTTTATTGAGTCTCAGAAGATCTTAGTTGATGATTTTAGAATAAAGTACAGCAAGTTCAATTTGCCTTTGAAAATATTCAAGATATTTCAAAGTACTTAGAGCATGACCCTGACCCACTTTGAAGATATCTTAAAATATTTTAAGTTTATTTTAAACTTATCGTATCATATTATTGATCATCCTAGGTTAAGCAAAGGCTATCCCATTTCTCAAGGAAACTTGATGTTTTATTTGTCCCAAGGCTAGGACACTCAATTAATCAATTGATATTTCATTTAAGGGGTGGGTACCCCTAATGCAAATTTAAGTAAGTAAAGGTTTTTGTTTCCACAATTAAAATTGAGCTTGTAGTGTAAAAAGTTGTTAATCATCAATCATATTATTTTCTAGATCCAATCAAATGAGTTTAAATGTCAAGCCTATGTCACTACTAAGCCCTGAACAATCACAATAGGTGAAATAGTAACTAACAAAATTTTGATTTAAATCATATGCATTCTTATTGAAAGATCACATTGACATTAATTTTGGGCATAAAATTAATAAAATATTATCTTTCTAACTCGGATACATCTCTTGAGAATCGTTTAATTTTGATTGACTTCCAAGTCAAGATAATCGAGGAAATTACAACTTTGTTTTTATTATAGAAAAGATGGCAAGTGAGTTCCTACTTTTTAATTCCATTGTATTTTAATCATCTAAAAATGTTCATTAGAATCAAAATTACTCATTTTCCCTTTATTAATATAATGTTTTTTTGATTAAGACACAAAAATCTAATGTTACCCTTTTGCCTTTGGGGCTCTTCACCTCATAACTTATTAATCAAAATTCAGATGACTTTGAAAATTTAAAGTGTCCTATCCTTGGGCCAACTAATACATGAGAAGAGAAAATGTGGGTTTTCAAAATTTAATTTAATTTAAATATTCATTTAAATTTAAAAGGTAGTTTCTCAAAGTTGATTTTATTTAACTATCCAAAATAAAGTTTTTATTCATGAGAAAATTATTAGAGGTCCCCTTAGGTAAGAGAAACACTTAAGAAAAATTCCATGACTTTTTTGAATTAAATTCCTATCATTATTATTTAATTATGAATCAATTTTAAAAATTTAAAGAAATATTAAATAATGTTTTAATTACCAAATATATTTTTATATTTTTATTAAACCTCCATGAGTTCAGAGAACTCAGAGAAATAAATTTTGTATTTTTATGATTCTTAATTTTTTTATTGTAATTATTTTAATACAAAAATAAAGAAAATTCATTTTTAAGCTTTTAAAAATTTATTTTTAACTTAGAATAATTAGGAAAAATATATTAATGAGTTTTAAGTGATCAAGGAACAATTAGACACATTTTGAAATATTTTAGTATTTTTGGAACTTTTATTTATTTTAAGTTATTCTAAATTCAAAATAAAGCTAAAAAATCAAGTATTTTTTTTTCAAAAAATAAGTTTATTTTTCCTAAGTGCCTTTATCACAAGGAACTAAGAAAAACACTTTTCATAATTTTCCTAGGTGTTCCTAATTTAAGATAATTATTTTTGTAAAAAAATACAAGGTTTCTTAGAAAATAACCTTTAGTGTTCAAACATAGTCAAATAGTTTTTAAGATTTTATAGTGGGTAAGCTTGATTTTTATACACGGTGTGGAATTGATTTTGTGATTTTTTTCTTAGTATTTAATTTAAATAAATTAAAGCAATATATATACATTTAATTAACCATAGAAATGTACAAAATAATTCAAACCATCATGACATTTTTCCTAAACTTTTTTTACCATAGGAAACCTACTAAATTTATTCTCATAACTTTCCAAGTGATATTTTAAGTTATATAATTAAAATAAGCCAAAATAGTCATCTTAACTTGAAAATCATAAATCATCCCCCTATCATAAGGATTGAACCCTAAAAGTTTCAAGCCATGGTGAGCAATGCTTGATCATTATGGCTTAAAATACTCTAGAGAGTATCTAACTCTTTTGAAATTAGAGATTCAACAAATAATTTTTATTTTTGTCCCACATTATTTTCCTCCATTCACGGAGCAAGAGGGTATTTTTATTTTATTTTTATGATTATTCTACACAAAGATATGATTTTTCAAAGTTCTGGTATTTATTTAAATCAAGAAATTCCTCATTTTCTATTTATCCAACTCATCCGCCGCATAATCTTTATTTTTTTTGAAGCGCCACGAGTTGCATCCTGGTTCGGTGCTGCCATGTTACTTCACAGCCATGTGTCCCGTTGTTCACGCATGATCTGACGGCTCTCCGTCATCATCCTCGATAGCCAAAGCCTGTGAGCCGTTAAACTTCTAGACCCAAAGATCTCGCTCAATACTCAACCAAATCACATGGAGTTTGTTCCTATACCTTCATCTACTCAAAACGAGCTCATTCGTATGGTTACAATGCTATAAAATTAAACTTTTCTTCATAAAGGACCAAAATGAGCTCAAATTTATGGTTAATGGCCCATACCATTGTCTGAGAGGGTAGTCCTCAATCATATGCTTGTTGAAGCTTCAGTGGAGTCAAACATACCTTCTGGATGTGTTGGTTCCCACTGGTGTAAGCTCCATGTAGGAGTTCAATGAAATGGGTTGCGACCTTGGTCTAAGAGTGGTTTGGAGAGCTCAAAAGAAGGGGATTTTATTGGGGATCTTCCTCTCTTACTCTGGGAAATCTTAAGAGCAGTTCAATTTAAGGTATGGGGAAGTTTTGTGGGTGACCCAAATTTGCCCTAATTTTGAGCTCAAAAATTGAGCTCACGTGGTGGAAAAAATGGCTAAGAGATGGTTTCAATGAGCTTAAGGAGTCTTGGAAGAGCTCTGGGAGCAATTTGATAGAGTTTACCCAAGGAAATTGAAGATCTTTTTTTTTTGCCATGGAGGAAGGGTTTAAATAGAATGGCTTAGGGTGGAGCTCAGGGCTTCAATTTAGGTGAAATTTGGTGCTAAGATGGAGGGCTGCAGAATGCTAAAGACCAATCAAAGCTAGGAACTTTGGATGGGTGTAATCGGTTTTGATTAATGGGGGGTTTTAGGGATTTTCGGCCATTAGGCCGGCCGGCAGGGCCAGAAGTGGTGGCCAAAGAAGTCACAGAAACAAGGAGAGAGCTTATGATGGTTAGCCACAAATGGTTAGTGATGATGGTGAGGATATTTTGGTTTACGGATTAAATGGGGAGAAATCCCTTAAATTAAGGGACCATTGGTCCAAATCTCAAACAAGGTGGGCTAGGTGAGTCTAGCTTGGTCATTAGGCTCCATTTGGTGATTGTGGTGTCATTAATTTGGCCACTTAGGCATGACTTCGTCAATTTTGATTCATGGTTTCTATTTGGGTCAATTTGTCTTTAAATTGGATTTGGGTTTGGCTAACCATGGCATTGAGCCCAATTGATTGATCAATTTTGTGTGGATGATTGTCACAAAGAGTTTAGAAAGGTTTGGTAATGGTTAGTGATGATGGTGAGGATATTTTGGTTTACGGATTAAATGGGGAGAAATCCCTTAAATTAAGGGACCATTGGTCCAAATCTCAAACAAGGTGGGCTAGGTGAGTCTAGCTTGGTCATTAGGCTCCATTTGGTGATTGTGGTGTCATTAATTTGGCCACTTAGGCATGACTTCGTCAATTTTGATTCATGGTTTCTATTTGGGTCAATTTGTCTTTAAATTGGATTTGGGTTTGGCTAACCATGGCATTGAGCCCAATTGATTGATCAATTTTGTGTGGATGATTGTCACAAAGAGTTTAGAAAGGTTTGGTGTGGTTTTGAATTGATTTGGAGGTTCAATTTGAAGGAATTTGGACATTTGGTCAATTTGGGGATGTAGTGCTATACTTGGGTTTAGGTTAGTCTAGAGTTGGGCTAAGTCAAAATTAAGAGTTTAAAATGGTCTAGAGGGATGTGATGAAGTGTTTTAGACATTAATTGGGTGCCAATTTTGGGGTTAAGGCATTCAATTTGGTTGAATTTGGGCACATGGCTAAAGTGGGGCAAATTTGAGAATTTTGAATTTGTGTTGAAATTGAGTTAAATTTAAACTTTACCAAGGTCAATTGAGTGATCAATTTGGTGTGTAGAGATGCTTAAAAAATTTTATGATGCATAATTTGGGCAATTGGATGGATTTGGGGGTTCAATTGAGTGGGATTTTAGCTTTAGGCAAAATTGGGGCTTTTGATTTAGGTTGAAATTAAACTCAAATGTGGGTTAACTGTACTTGGATTTGGTTTGAATTTAGTTTTATCATGATGAATTTCAATTTTGAATTGAAATTACAGAAAAATTGGGATCAAATTGATGGACATTTAGGGTAAATTTTGGGAAATTGGGCCGTTACGGGCAATTTGGGGCATTTTGGTCAAAGTAGATCAAATTGAGTCCAATTGAAGGATCCAAAGTGGTTTTTGAGACATTTGAAATGATTTTTAAGATTTTGGGAAAGTTTGGGCACCCATGGGCATTTAAGTAATTTTGGCAATTTTGGGGGTGTTTGGGTAATTTTGGCAATTTTGGAGAGTTTTAGGCAATTTTGGGGGGGTTTCAAATGGTTTGAGATGAGTTTTGAACAAATTTGGGTAGTTTAGTTAAAATTGGGAATTTTGGTGAAATTTGGGATTTGGGGGTATTTTGGGTAAATTGGGTAAATTTGGGGGCAAAATGCTAAGTTTGGTATTTTGGTAAGTTTGGTATTTTGGTAAATGCTAAGTTTGGTATTTTGGTGAAAGTGAAGTGCCAACCACCCTATTTGAGCCATGGACCAATAGAATTTCCATTTAGGTCCTCTATGTACTGGTCTAGACTAGACCCTAGGTTAGGGCTAGTGTGTCTAGGGGACTATCTACATGAGTCTCTCAGAAGATCAAGGGATTAAAGTCAACAAGCTTCGGTTTAGGGTTGTGAATGGGATGTGGTGTGCAAGTGATTGTATGTGAGTAAACTTGCTCCATACCAACTCCCAGGGTCAACCCTAAGGCCAAGCAGTCATATGGGGATGCCCCTTGAGCTCCCCCATATTGATCTCACCTACTAAGTGCAAGAGGGTAGGACCAATATGTGGAACTTCAAGTTGAGCAAAGAAGAGTTTAGAATTTCTAATGGTGAGGGTTCCTTTTCTAGTCCTTTAGGAGTAGTGAATAGGAATGTCCTATGGCTGGACCCTATGCTACTAAAGAGGAGAAAGCTAGACTCATCCAAAAGTTAAGTCAAAAAATGGACCCCCAATAGATGTGGTGTCTCAGACAAGCACATTGCACGTATTTGTGTTGACAGAAGAGATTAACAAAACCAATGCACACTTCTAACTCAATAGACTTAGAATGAAGTGTAGAATTAAGTGACAACTATTTCCGTTAGGGAGTATTAGATAATATCATTGGGGAAAAGAAAGGAAATTTCTGGGACAATCATCGCACAAACTGGCAGCCCAGCGAAGACTCAATTTAAATTGAATATATCAATGGAAGTTTGTATTTCAATTTAAAACTGCAAGTAAATAAAATTATATATGAGGAAACCAAAGTAACTCGACAACACAAGCGCAGAAAAGGCAATAGGGCTTCAAAGTCTATCCCAAAAGTAAGGATGCAACTATGACGTCTAAGGCTAGCCTGAATGTAAGGATGGGAATAAGATATAAAATCCTACCCCAAAGGTGGAAATGAGAATCAGAATTTAGGTACTGACCTTGAAAGTGGAATTGAGAATAGAACATCTAAGCCTACTCCGAAGGTTGATATGGGAATACGACGTGTAAGCTTACCCCAAAAAAGGAGATGAGAATTGAAATTTAGGTATCAATCCAGGAAAAGGAATAAAAATTTAGGTATCGACCTCAAAAGTATGGAATCAGAATTTAGGTACTGACCCCAAGATGGAAATTAAAATTTAGGTATCAATCCAAGAAAGAGAATCAAAATTTTGGCACCAACCTCGAAAGAGGAGAATTAGAATTTAGGTGCGACCCTAAGAAGGGAATTGAAATTTAGGTATCAATCCCAAAAAGAGAGTCAGAATTTAGGTACCGACCTTGAAAGGAGGGAATCATAATTTAGTTACTGAACCCGAGATGGGAATCAAAATTTAGGTATCAATTCTAGAAAGAGAATTTAAAGTTAGGTACAAATCTTGAAAGGAGGGATCAGAATTTTGGTACTGATCCCAAGAAGAACATGAAAATAGTGTAGAAAGTTTGTGGTGTTAATCTCATAGATATGTGACATGTGAAGATTTACATTGGTGAGGAAAATTTGTGATACTTTGTGCAGAGTATGTAACTCCATGAGGATGCTAGGAGATTGGTGCAGACCAAGAAAAGTGCAAACAAAGACAGTCGTGCTGCGCAAGCAAAGAGTAAGAAACCTCGAACTCAAGAGAAACAAACTCAACAAATTCATCATTTTCCTTTGTTATTGTTTTAATCATATTTAATTATCAAAGTATGTTTTCAAAACTTAATTTTCATTGGTTGATTTTTGAAAAGGATATTTTATTTAAAATTTGTTATCATCAATTTTTTTATTATTTTATTCTTTGTTCATCGTAGCCTGGAACCAACGTATGGTTCTGCGGCTTTTTATCCTTCACAAAAAAGGGCAATTTGACAAATATGTTGAATTCTGAAAGAAGTTATATTAAGCTGCTTCAAACAGGTGTTACAAATTGAATACATGATGAATGCATCAAAAAAGACAATCATATTGAATACATCTGAAACATCATCTGTTGAGTATATATCATATATGCTGCTCTGACGCAATATAAAAGGTGACAAAAACTACCTGTCTGTCCTTTGTGGGATGAGCTCCTGATCAAGTTGACATGTTAAGTCATGCTCCAGGATAAGGATTTGTTTTTGCATGTACTTAGAGGTACGACCATCTCATAGCTCGTATGGTTGCAGGTCCTCCAATTCTAGATCTGGTTGAAATCCATACGACATCTTGTTGTCATCCATCCTTCCAAGTGTAATTGAAGCTCTACGTCGTGGCACTCCATGAATGCAGTGCTTTGCTAAATTGTCTCTGTTTCCCTTTAAAATTAGTACTGAACCCACCGACAGTGGAATTACAACTGATACTCTGAACTTATCGGTTCCGACAACATCGATTTCTTTCTCGAACAAAATGTCTCTTTTACTCATGAACGAGATCGTGCAGAAAGGTCTGACAAAATCATGGTATTCTATATGTGGAGGAATAAAGTCTCCCTCTTCATAAAGGTTGATAATACAACTACTTGTAATGCAGTCCGCTGGTAGCACTCTCCATCTGACCATCCTTTTTATTATCCAGTTTATTGTGGGAGGCAAAGGATCCACCTCGTCATGTCTTAAGATCCCCGAGGGGTTCCCTTGCCTATCCTTAGTAAAATTATAGCAACAACCACATTGGATGGTTATCTGGTCTTTTCCATGCATCAAATTTTGTGGTTCTTAATAATTTTTTTGCATTAGCAGACCAGCTTGACCTCTGTCTCTCAGATCAAAAATGCAGTCTAGAATGCTTCTTTCTTCACTTTCATAAAAGACTCTAGTGTATATTTCTAGACCTTCCAGTATGTTGACAAGTTTTCCTTGAAGTTTTTCATTGAATTCAAAATTTTTTTTCTTTGCTTTACTCATCAAATCAAATTATGCCATGGTAATAATCTGTGACTGTCAGTGTCATTCCCTTATTCTAACATCCGTAAGAATCTATGTTTGCATTGTCTCTATATCCAATGGGATGTATGATTCTCCAAGTGAGTGGCCAATAGTCTAAAATTTACTATCGATAGATGTGTACTCCTCTAGAGTGATGTAACGCTCTATGTGGAAGGCAATACATTCTGAGCAATCCATGAGTGCTCCTATGTCTGGTATCTGTCTCGGGAACTTGGCAGTGCACGTCGGGAAACCCACACAAAGCTCCTTCATAATAGTGGGTAATGTCGGCTCTGTAGCAAACTCGGACTCCTCATCTGTTGCAGGCAAACTAGAGGAAGTCTCCTCATGCTAGGATCATAGTTTTTCCGCTTAGGTATTAGGGTATGTAAGTTTGCTGCCTGAAAAAGACGTCTTTTTTCTTCATGTAGGAAAGCTCTATATTTTTGGCGATTGGCATTTTTATGTTGAGTTCTTCTTACTGGTGCATCTGGTAGTCTCTCATCATCAACACTGACAAGATGTCTTGTTGGAAAAGTTATCATGGATGCAGGTGACTAGTCCCTTCCATTAGGTTTTGTTGCGCTATCACTTTCCTCTTCTTCAAGGAGGAATCCTCTTTAATGCTTATTTTTAACAGCGATGGTACCCCTTCTTTCTCTCAATGATTGACCACGTCCATCAGGGGCCCTCACAGTCCATGTCGACCTGACCGAAGTCAAAGTCAAAGTCTATGATGCCACCCTGAGATGCCCTTTCCACATTAAGTGCAAGGTTCCAACCATCCTTGAAAGCAAAAATCAGCTTTTGTCCTGACATTTTTTCTGTAGACGACATAAAAAAACATCAGTGAACTGAAATTTAGCAGGAATATGAACAAAAAAAACATTTATTTGATAGAATTTTTGTTTATACAAGTACGAAGATTATTTATTTATTTATTAATTTAATTTAGTAGAGTATCAAAATTAAGAGCAAAAAGGAGAAAGTTGAAGTATGCAACTTTAAAAGTTTTCATTTTATTGAGGTTAATTTTATTACAAAATTTTGGACCCAGTCATAGATGCTTGGCCAAATAAATAACCCAGAATAATCAATGTCTCAAAAAGGCAATTTCAAGTAGCGTCAAGTTGTATAGTATGTCATCAAATATCATTCATTGATTGGCAGCATAGGTCTTTTGCCTCAGAAATCCACCAGCCGGTAGGCTTCTCCTGAATAAACTTTTTGCATGACAAATGGTCCCTCTCAAGTTGGTTCAAAATTTTTACCTACCTTGCGACATGTAAGAATAGGTCTTTTGAGAACAAGAACAAATTCACCAACTTTAAATGTCCTCGGGTGGACCAATTTGTCATGATCTTGTACCATTCTTGCTTAATAAAGTTTCAAATTTTTTTATGCTTCTAGTCACTTTCCCTTGAAACTTTCTGATTCTTAAAATCTGAGTTTTGCACTTTCTTCTATTGTGATTTGGTTGGCGACGATGACTCTGAGAGATGGTGTATGAATATCCAGCGGCAGTACGGGCCTCAGACCTGTATACGAGTGCATAAAGTGTACATTGAGTAGGAGTTTTGAAAGTCGTTTGGTTGGCCCACAAAGCTTCTAAAAATTTATTATGTCAATCTCTTTTAGTTTCATCCAATGTTTTCATTAAGATCTGTACCAGTGTTTTGTTGAAAGCTTTGGCCAATCAGTTTGCTATGAGATAGTAGATTGTAGAGTATCTCCAGTCTATCCCATGTCGTTTGAAAAAATTATTAATTTTTGTGCTCTTAAAGGCTGTCCCATTATTGGAATTCACTCTGCGTGGAACTCTGAAATGGTAGATGATTTGACTTTTGAAAAATTTAAGGACGTGTTTTGCTGTAACATCTCATAATGCACTGCCTCTGCCCACCTTGATAAGTAATCCATAGCGGCAAGAATAAATCTATGTCACTTAGAGGATAGAGGGTCTATTGGACATATTATGTCTGTGCCCCAAACTCAAATGACCACTAGGCGACAGTTGGGTGTAACACATTTGGAGGTTGGTGTAAGACCACCCCATGCATATGGCAAAGGTGATACTTTCTAGCTGTATCCATGCAATCAGACATCATTGCTGGCCAATAATATCTAAGTATTTTGATCTTCATTTTTATTTTCGGCCCTGACTGGTGAGCACCACACAATCCGACGTGTAATTCTTTGACAATATTTGGTTCTTTTGCTTTGTTCAGACATCGCAACCACATCTAATCAAACAATTTTCTATAGAGGACATCACCCACTAGAGCATATAAAATAGCTCTTCTTGGGATTTAATATGCCTCAAACTTGTCCTTTGGTAACTTTTCAGTGTGTAAATATTCTATTAATTGCTTACGCTAGTCTTCGGTGATGTAAGTAACTGTAATCATCGTTCCTTCTTCTTTTTCGAGATTATGTAGATTGTTGAGGTCGATATGAGACAAAACTCATCTTCCTTGTAATTTAATGTCAATGGAATCCTCTAGGAGTCACTCTAATCTTTGGAAAGATTTGCTAAAGCATCGACATGGGCATTGCCTCCTTAAGTCACACTCGGGATTTTTTCAAGTAGCTTCATTGTGTACTGTTGACCTCACTTTTGGTTG
>NW_018237592.1:0-669 GCF_001263595.1 Phalaenopsis equestris | reverse complement strand
ACTCACATCCAACCCAAGTGGTGACAAGAGAATATTTGTGTTACTTCGAGAAGGATAGCACTAGGACTCAAATCCAACTCAAGAGGTAACAAGAAAGTATGTGCGTCACATTAGGAAGGAAAGCACTAGAACTCACATCCAACCCAAGAGGTGACAAGAGAATATGTGCCTCACGTTAGGAACGAAAGCACTAGGACTCACATCCAACCCAAGAGATGACAAGAGAATATATGTGCTACATCGAGAAGGAAAGCACTATGAGTCACATCCAACTCAAGAGGTAACAAGAAAATATGTGTCCTTATGTAGAAAATATGCATATTCACACATATGAATCTGTGGGGAATATGTGAATAGAACATAAAAATATGTGAAGGAATCAAAATTTAGGTACTGATTCGGAAAAGAAAATTAAATTTTAGTTATCATTTTTAAAAAGAGAGTCAGAATTCAGGGACCGACCTCGAAGATTAAGGATAAGATGCCATGATCCATTAAAGGGGGTCTTATACCAATCTCGAATATTGGGAAATTTGGGTACTAACTCCAAGAGTCATATGAAAATTGTGTAGAGAGTTTGTCATGTTAAATTTGCAGAAATGTGTCATATTAAAAGATTGACTTTATTGAAGATGATTTGTAGAACTTTGTGGGGTTATGTGCAGAATG
>NW_018237591.1:0-1239 GCF_001263595.1 Phalaenopsis equestris | reverse complement strand
TCTCTTGGGGCAATCAGAATATAAAGTTGATAAAAGGGACGATGGTAACGAGCTTTGATACTATCTTCTTCAATCCATTTCTGCTTAAGAAACATCTCCTTATCCGCTTCCTCTATATAACTAGTATGGCTAATTGAATTTTCAATTGCCATCCAATATGCTCGAGATGAGCATGAATCTCAATTACCTTAGTCTCAAGTAAGGTCATAGTAGTCTCAATTTTGTTGATCTTTTTTGATATTCCTTCGATACTAACGA
This sequence comes from Phalaenopsis equestris, assembly GCF_001263595.1. Classification (NCBI taxonomy): domain Eukaryota; kingdom Viridiplantae; phylum Streptophyta; class Magnoliopsida; order Asparagales; family Orchidaceae; genus Phalaenopsis; species Phalaenopsis equestris. Next base: position 981 of record NW_018237591.1, on the reverse strand, counting down.
CTAAGAAACTGTTATACATTTCTTTTGCACTTTGACTAATGAATCTCTTCCTCATGGTATCTTACTTCTTCTTCAAATCCATCTTCCATGAAGACATCTTATCAAAATCTCTATCTCTTATAAACTTTAGAGCTGAAAATGATCTGGGGAGAAATTCCTTCACTAAACCCTTCTATTTATAGGCCTAAATCCCTCTAGTAACTCCCTAGTAACTCCTAAACTAGTAACTCCTAAACACGTTCTAAAACTGCCTTGACACGTTTTTACAAACCAATTAGTGGTTAAACCTTCTAGAATCTTAATTTAGCACACATTTTTTAACTTTCACGCTTAAGCGCCAGTCCTTAATTTTGCACAAGGCAACTTAACATCCAAATTCTCATTTTAGCATGTCTAGATTACTAAATAAAGTCTTAAAATCAATACTAACACATAATAGTCTCAAAAATAGTCACACAAACAACATTCAAAGCAAAACACACTGATAACTATGAGATGCCTCCCATAAAGCACTTAATTTAACATCATCAGCCTGACATAACCAGTGATTATTCTGGTTGACCCAATATCATTCCTTCATTAAATTTATGATGATCCCCTATAAAATAATATTTCAGTCTATGAATATTCACTTTAAACACTTTATCAGTCTTAGGATCTTTAATATCCACAGCTCCATAAGGATAAACTTTTATCACAACAAATGGTCCCATCCACCTGAACTTAAGTTTTCTTGGAAATAATCTTAACCTTGCATTATATAGCAAAACTTGTTGCCCTGGCTGAAAATTTTTAGTAAGAATCTTTTGATCATGCCACTTCTTCATATTTTCTTTGTAAATTATAGCACTTTCATAAGATTCATTTCTTATCTCTTCAAGCTCATTTAATTGCAATAATCTTTTCTCACCAGCATCTTTCAAATTATATTGAACTCTCTAATCACCTAATATATTTTATGCTCAAGTTCAACTGGTAAGT
>NW_018237590.1:386-846 GCF_001263595.1 Phalaenopsis equestris | reverse complement strand
TAAGGTGACCAGAGTGCTCGAAAAGAAATCAGGGGCAGTCGAAACTGTCGACAAAGGAAAGCAACCAATAAAGTTATATGCAGAAGATCAACGTCAGTCTTCGTCACAGTAACCTCAGAAACAGAGCAGTCAATCCATCCAACGGCCGTCTCAGGAGGGATCACCTCGAACAGCGGGTAAAAGAATATCCCTCTTAGAGAAACAGAAAGTTGTTTAATCCTTTCAAGAATGAAGCTATTTCTAAGATGTTCAAAAGTTTGATAAAGAATCCAGAATTTAAACTTCCAGAACCAAAAAAGCCTGAAGAAGTTAATAAGAAAAATGAGCCAAATTATTGTCCATATCATAGAATGTTGGGGCATAAAATTGAAGAATGTTTTGTTTTCAAGGATTGGCTTGAGAAGAACATTAAAGAAGGGAATATCTCTATTCCGAAAGAATATTTAAAAGAACCTGAAAA
>NW_018237590.1:0-244 GCF_001263595.1 Phalaenopsis equestris | reverse complement strand
AGGATGAAAGGAGGTATGGAGCAGATCATCCAAAAAGATACTGAACAAGCTACAGTCTGCATCAAAACAAGCGCTACCAATCAGAGAAGCAACGATCACTTTTCTCCTGGCTTTACTTCCGTAAGATGGACGCCATGGAGCACGGCGCGGCAGCAGCAGAGGAAGCTGGTCTTCGGTTCACGATCCCCAAGGTTGTACGCTCTAAGCTTGTTGGATTCCGACCGAGTCCAAGGGCTGCGATCAA
>NW_018237589.1:0-9364 GCF_001263595.1 Phalaenopsis equestris | reverse complement strand
AATATAATAGTAATTATTATTTAAAATTCTATGAATAAGGTAGCAGAAATGCTGAGGAAAACCAATAGCTTTCAAAACATCCAAAATAAACTCTCCACGAATGGTATCAAAGGCTTTTTAAATTTCAAGCTTGAAAATCACATTGTCATCTCTATTCTTCAAATCAAAATCCATAAGAAGTTCCTAAATAGTCAATGCATTATCACAAATATTCCTCCCTTTGACGAAAGCAGATTGATTATTGGAAATGATATTATGAAGGAAAAGATGAAGTCTGTTAACAATAATTTTAGAAATTATCTTTGACACTACAGTATTAATACTGATAGGTCTAAATTTATCCCAAGATGAAGCAGCATTATCTTGGGGAATAAGAACAATATTAGAAGACTTAAAATATTGAGGTAAATCCACCCCACAAAAAAAATCCTGAATTGTATTAACCAATTCAAGATGAATAATCTCCCAGTTTTTCTCATAGAATTCAACAGTGAAACCTTAAGGACCTGCAGCCTTCCTATCCTCCAAAGACTCCACAGTATTCCTAATTTCCAGGGTGCTGGGAATACAAGTAAGACTCTGCCCGAATCATCCAACAAAGGACTATATAAGGCATAATTAATAGCTTGTAAAGGACCTCCATCAGAAGAAAAGATATTAGAAAAATAAGTAATACCATCCTTGGAAATATCCTCCTATTTAGTTAAGATAATACCATTACCGCAATTAATCATACTAATATTATTGTGACGTCTCCTATTCTTAATACAAGCATGAAAGTAAGCAGAATTTCTATCCCCTTCCAAGAATTGAATCTTGTTGGCTTTCTGAGCTAAGAAACATTCCTCCTTCAAAATAGCATTATTCAACTCCTGTTGACCTTGAAAAAGGACTTCCCAATCAATCATTTGATTGGTTAAATCCAATTCCAAAGCCTTAACATTGTCTTCCAGATTTTCAATAGCGAGATGAATATTTTCAAAAACCTCCCAAACCTCCCAGTTCCATTTTCTAAGCCTTTTTGGTAAATGCTTTTGCAAAATTCACAGCTTATACCCGTAAGTACCAACAACAGAGGTCTTCCAACAATCTTTAAGAAAATCAGAAAAGTTGCTATGAAGCATCCACATGTTATAAAAACGAAACTGATAAGAAATCTTATAGTTAGCATTCTTAGTCTTCAGAATGATAGGAGCATGATCAGAGGCAACAATAGCTAAATGAGTAACCTCATAGCAGACGACCTTGCTAGCCCATACAACATTAGCAAGGAATCTATCAAAGACGTTCAAAAGTATTTCCACGGTGCCAAGTATAAGGAATACCCTTGAATCCCAAATCAAACAAACCAACATCAATAATAGCATTATTAAAAAAAGGATATAATATTAAGATTAGACGCAATTCCTCTTTTTTTCTCTTGAATAGAAGAAATCAGATTGAAGTCCCCTCCCAAAAGCCAATGTTCAGAATTAGAATTGATATCAAATAAGATTTTCCATAATTCTAAATGAGACTGTTTAGAACAACCCGCATATATAATCAAAAATAGAAAAGAATCATTATCCCGATGAATACGAATATGTAATAATTGGTCATGATTGATAAGAATATCAATCTTTATGAAATCCTTCCAAAAAAAGACTAAATCTTATTGTTAGTATTCACATAAGAAAGAAAAGAACCAAATCGTCTCATGAATTTCCCATTATTCTTGACTGCAACCATAGGTTCCAAAATGCCAAATAAATGAATCTTATAAATATGTATCAATCTCTTTAACCTATAAGAGGCACTGGATTTAGCAATGCCTCAAATATTCCAAATTAGAGTATTAACCATCATCATAATTGGATTTTCCTCTAGTGCATCTAGATGAAGAATAAGTGCCCTCTTTATATTTACCAGATTTCAAGAAATTAAGAGCTTCTTGATTAATAAAACCAAGTTCTCTTACTCCCTTTAATTTCCTTTTCCTTGACGATCTTTGAATTAACCAATCTTCTTCCAATTCCTTCCTCGTTAAGACTAAAGGTTCTTGGTCATAGCTTATCGAATTGGACACAAGATTCAAATCGTTATTAGTAATAAGATCACGAATGAAAAGATCAGAAGGATTTACCTATGGATTAAGCCCTTTAATCAAGTCCGGCTCATTTAGACAAGTTCTTTCTGGGATATATGAATAATACTATGCAAGTTATCAGCCTTTTCTTCACCATGAAGAATATCTTCCTCTCTCCCAAAATTTAGCACAACATTTACATTGTCACCATTATTAGCTTGATCTTCCTCAAGAACTTCTTTATGCTTCTGTATATCCTTTATTTCAGGTCTCCTCTCAAAGTTTTGCTCTATATTTCTATTACCTCCAAAACTGACTTGAGCTTCCTCGAGAACTTCTTTATGCTTCTTGTTTACATAAGCTTTATAAGTAGCTGGTCTTAGATCAGGATGCACAATATAAAATGATGATATCATGTGACCAAACATTTTACATTTAGAGCAATAAGGAGGAACAAATTCCAATTCTGCAGATTGTCAATATCCCGTGTTTTCATCGCCAATCCAGATAGAGTTCGGAAATGGAGCTGTAACATCTCTTTCTACCAAAATTCTTGTCATAGAAGGACACGTGCAATGTATAGTCGCACTATCCATCTTCAAAGGATGACAAAAAATTGAGCCGATCGAAAATAAGACTTGCGGATGAAACAAGTGAAGCTTGAGACCCGGAAACCTAATCTATATAGGAATAATAGGAGATTCCTCAGATGGATTTAAATTAGTAATCCATTTGAATATCTTCATATAGCATCTGTCAATAATAAAAATTTTTCTAGCAAATAAGAAAGTGTAATCAACTTCTTCTTGTAACTTGATCATCATATTGCATCCTTTAATTAATCCCAAGCTCCATTTACCTCTCAAATTTAGGTTAGAAAATAAATTATGAATAATATCAACCTTCGGATGAGCCATAACAAACTTACCAATTAGGGTAAACTTCCATGGCTCCGTAAGAAGATTAGTTTCCTTTGAATGAAAAACAATAGCAGACCTATCATTTTTCCTTGAGGCTTTCTTGAAAAGCTCATCGGGATCACCTTCTTCCAGCCTATGCTTAAAGGAAATTGGAAAGAGTATATCAGATAAATCCGAGATATTACCATAAACCGCATCCCTGTAAGATGGTGCATTCCCTCTATTTGTGGTAGCTATCAACGAAATCGGAATGAGAAAATCCGAAACCTAATCATCGACTCTAAGGAGCAGGTCAACAGTTAAAAGAGAACATTTTACACTGATGTAAGCTCAAATCTCAATTTTTAAATACATTTAAAATAAATTAGAAAATTGAATTTTAAATATAGTATAATGTTATACTATATTATTTACGATTCTAGTTTTCCAAAAGTGGTTATCGGTGCTCTAATCAAACAATGGCAATTAGTTGAAAATGAAATGAACTCTCAATCCTCCAACTATTGCTAACTTATAGTCCATGAAGTTGGTGTTTTATAAAAAAGGATCCATATTTTCTTCTACGATTGATTACTAGAAGCAGATCGAGCACATCAAAACTGATGCATTTGTTGATTGATTAAAGGAATATATTAAAAAAAAATTAAAAGATTCAACCAATGTTAGAGAAGAATATATCAAAACACCTAATTTGTTTTTAAAATTATTTGATTCTTGCCATAACACCCAATTTGTTTTGTCAATTTTTTTTTAGAAAAAGTTGATTTATTTTTACAAACTAAAAAAAATATAAAGTATAAAAATCTACCAAACAAAAAACTTTTTTTTAAAAAAATTAAAAATAATAATAAAATTAATACCCAAGAAGCCATTAAACTAATAAACTGATTAAATATTAATGAAAACATTTAACAGATTACAGATTCAGAAGCAGTCCATTTTCATCCAGAATTTCTACTGTTCTAGTTATATTGCTGCTTTGTTCATTTTAATCTAAAATTTGCATGAGTAATTATACATTAAACATCCCAGAGCAAGAACTAGACAGAAGAGAATGAGCCAAAAGATTATTCAGAATAAGTTGCACGACATCCTACTTACTATTCCTTTGTGGAATTGCTGGCTGTTGTTGAGTGATACAATGTATGTTCCCTCCCCCAAGACAGATCTCCCTTGCACCTTGGATCATTACTACCTGGTAACAACATTCACAGGACTCAACTTCACTCCAAAACAACACTAGTGATTAAACTAAACAAAAAAAAAAGGATAAATTAATCCCAAATATGTTTAAAAGAACCAAAAAAATAAAAGTGATCCCAAATAAATCCTAAGCCTTTTGTATTTGATTTTAAATCCCTTTTTTGGCCATGAAACCTTTTGTAGAATAAAAACAATGAAAATTTCATGTACCATCTTGTTCTGCAGAAATTAGAAGACTTGCCTTTATCACAATTCCCACCACCACAATTACATTATCTCAACTATTCGAAGGTTTTAGCTTTTTATAAATCCTCATTTGTTATTCATTCCAGTATATAATGTTGCATTGATCCTAGATTAGTTTTTGCAAATCTTGCCACACCTCTTTACCTTGGATTTAGCCATATGTTCTTTCTAATCCTTTTGATTACTTTGCGTAAAATGCCTAAATAACCCCTTGATTATTTACATGGGGTTGGATCATTTTAGTCCCAGACTCTATAAAAGTGCCAAATTAGTCCCTAGACTATTTTAGTGGGGCCAAGAATGGTCAACACTATTAAATGAGTATGTGTAAATTGACACTTTAATAGTCTTATGGCTAAATGACCCCTTGCAAAGAGCCAAGAGACTATTTTGACACTTTTCTCTAATAACTTCTTTTTATCACCCAACACCCAAATTTATATAATAAATAGCCCATGTGATTACAATTTAATAAAGTTTATTTTAAAAAACAACATCTAAAATTTAATTGGGCTTAAATTTGGCATCCACAAAACAATCACCGCAGGCAAAAAGAGATAGGAAGAAGTTAAAAAAAAAAATGCAATGAAAAAATGTTAGTGTCGGCGCACCTTATGATCTGGAAATGCTGATGAAAGCACATGAAAAGCTTCTTTATCCCATTTCTCATCACCAAATGCTGGCGCAATTATTCCTCCATTTGCAATGTAGAAGTTGATATAAGAAGCAGCAAGCCTTGTTCCTGCTAGTCTTGGCTTGGCGTTTTCCTCCTGCAAAAATCGAGGAAATAAATTAAGCATACTCTCTCTCCCTCTCTCTCTCTCTCTCTCTCTCTCTCTCTCTATATATATATATATATATATATGCGTGGGTGTAGGTAATTTTCAATTTATGGACGATAGAGAAACCTATAAGCAAGACACTAGGGTGAGAAAGAAGAGGAGCAATCAAACGTGAAGATTTGGGTCAAGCACATGAGAGACAATGACCCGAGCATGAGCAAGAGATGTTGCATGCAAGGGCAATCGAGAGAGTGCAGTGATTTGAATTGGAAGGAAGATCTGGGGCTCCTTTCCTCATCATCCATGTAATCAAGGCAGACCCTGCCCAAGGTTTTTGGTTTGTCCAATTTTGTATGTGATATTACTTGATGGTGATCATGATGATCTAAAATATATAAAAAAGTAAGCAAAAATATGAATTGATGTTAAGTTCAATAAGCAAAAATTAGATGAAGCCTGTCAGCATCTTGACTTACCTAAACAAAATAAACAATATTGATGTTGTGAAAAATCAAATTTAGTTGCTCAACAATGGTTTTGCTCCTTTTCTCATAATAGTTGTAATTGCTCTCCACAAAATAAAAAGAAAATATTCTTCAAGAAAATATATAAAAGAAAATTTAATCCTAATATAAGAATTTATAGGAAAAAAAAATAAGAAATAAAAGGAACAACAATAATTCAAATACTAACAAAGTTAGAATTAACAAATGTTTGATTTGTAAACAGGAAGGACATTATGCAAATACATATCCCCAAAAGAATAAAATAAGTCATGTAAAATTTGTAACAATTATAAATGAAAATGAGTTAGAGCCACTTTTCAATTTTTATGACATAGATAGCGAAGATCTTTATGAACTATCAGATACCGAAGAAAATTTAATAAATATAAGCTATTTTGATAATGAAATAGAAAATTATTTATATTTTGATTAATAGAGAAAAAACATTGAATCAGATATAATTAATAACAATTATATTGAATATGAAAGACATTACATTATCCGAAGAAGCTTACAATAAGATACGAAAACGAAAATTATCTTTAGGAACCAAAGACTGTTTTGATATGCCTATTTTCCTTTGGAAAAGAAGTATACATTATAGTAATTGTCATGGAGAACATCCCATTGATATACTAAATGCTGAAGGAAGTACACAAATAGCTCTATATAATCAACAAAAAAAGCGATAGGATTTAGAAAAGATTAAGAACCCTGAAAAATATAAACATATACTTTTTGAAGGATTCAGATTTTAATTAAGACATATTTTTGTGTGATAGAAAAGTACCGTTTAAACTGAAACAAAAATTTTATAAGACAGTGGTGAGACCTACAATGCTCTATGACATTGAATGTTGGCCTTTAAAAGAGAAACATAATAATAAGTTAAGTGTTGCCGAGATGAGAATGATTAGGTGGATGAGTGGCTTTACACTTAGAGAAAAAATGCGAAATGATTATATCCGTGATAGGGTTGATGTAGCTCCTGTGAATGACAAAATTAGAGAAAGTCGTCTTAGATGGTTTGGTCACATTAAAAGGCGACCATCTGATGATCCTATTAGGAGAGTAGATGTTTTAGATTCGATTTGTGTTAAGAAAGGCAAAGATAAACCTAGGAAGACTTGGGCTTATTGTGTAAAAAATGATCTTAATATATTGAACTAAATGAAAATATGACACTAAATAAAACACAATGGAGAAAAAAGATTCATGTAGCCGACCCCACGTAGTGGGATTAAGGCTTTGTTATTGTTGTTGTTGTTGTATATTTTTGTAAAGGTATTGATAGCCCTATAACTATATGGCTTTATGATGATAGAATTATACATTCTAAAAAAGATGTCATATTAGGTGTTATACAAGAAAATCTATTTTATCAAACTTTAATGTTTAATTTACACCCAAACTATGCTGTAAATATTAATGATAAACATTTAGAACGATCTCTTACATTACGACATAAACTAGACAGAGTAAAATTATGAGAATGAAGTGTAGTCTATAACATTACCTATCAAACTACTTATCCATATAGTAATCAGCATAATACAGTAGTATTTAAACCATGAAGAAATTAGTGAATTAGAAATTACTCCCTTATCTAATCTTCTTCTTGATTTCAATGAAAATAGAAATTATGGAAGCCAAAGACATCCATAACTTAGCTTTAAAATTCTAACTCTTTGGATATCCAACCTAGATGTTCTCTTGACATTAATCAATCTATCTTTCTAACTATATCATCCATTAGTCAGAAATATTACAATAATAATCAATTATTAGTTTCTGGATATTATATAACACCTGAAAAATAATGTATGATCTTAATAGACACTGGATCACATCGTTCAAATATAAATCAAATAGTACCAACAAACTTACATACATTAAAAGATAATCCTCCATATATATATATATATCAAGATTATTTTCATCTTTTAAATAATCATGTGTACTAAGCCGTATTTATATAATTTAGAGATAAGTTTGAAATCTATATTTACATATATATAGACGACTTGGAATTTTCCAGTCGTATGAAAATAAATCTGAGAATTAATTCTTCCTAATGTAGAGAAAATTATTGTAAAATTATTATCATTCATCGGTTGTTTCTGTAATACTCTTTGTAAAGTTAATTCATGTATTTTGCAATACCTTAGCATACAAATGTATTTTATTTGAAGAAGGACTTAGCATACAAATGTATTTTATTTGAAGTAGTGGGTCCTTTTGTAATTTTGAGATATGTAAAATCTCGTAATTCATCAATTGATAGTTGCATGAGCTGCAAGAGTTACATAACTGCTTACATGAGTTGTTAGACAAAGATATTGTACCTAAAACTTTCTAATGGGGAGCTCTCATACTCTTTATAAAGAAAGAGGATTGGAGTTTGTCTTTACATTCATTCAAGGAATTAAACAAGCTTACAATCAAAAAATAAATATCTTATGTTGAAGTCAACAATTTAGTCAATAAACTCAAAAGAGCTTAAAAGTTCATTTGAAGCAGCTTTATCACAATTTTCCTTTTCAGATAGCATCTGTTGTCCTATTTGACAAAATCTTTCGCACTTCTTTTCAGAAATTTATACTGTGACAAAAAACTTCTTACAACCAAATTTAATAGAATATTGTAGGTATAAAAAAGTAGCTGCGAAGATGTCCAACCCATAGATTTCTTGTTGCTCAAAATCAAACTAAAAATTATAACTTAAAAAGTGAGAATTCTTGTGCACAAGATTATTTTTAAAATGACACCAACTACTGTATACCATTTATTCCTCCTAGTTGCAACGATCGAGCTAATCTTAATTGACAATCCACCTTATTAAGTCATGTTTAAGTCAAAGAAGCAGTTGATCAAATTTTCCAAACAACAATCAAATATTGAACATCGAATTGCAGTGGCTTTTACAGTTTGCATAATGATTTCATTGCTAATCTTCGATCACCAATTTGAAGCTTTCTTTGATCGAAAGAGAGCACAAATATTTCATTGAGGCCAAAATGCCTCATGCATATCGTTGCACATATCTCAATCGAAGTTCCCCTACACAAAGTGATAATAATTCTTCCACAAACCTATAAGAAGGTGTCTATCTTCTTGAAAAGTTGGCCACAACACTCACCTAGGTACATTCTCTAACCTTAAGCCCTCTCCTTTATGATGTTCATTATTTGCACCACATGTACGGGTTACTATTAATTTTAACATTTATTAGTGCTTAGCTAGATGGTAGATTTAATATTTTGATCCTACACGAGTGTGAGCAGGCAAAGCCACACTTGTGGGCGACAATGGGATTGGTTCGATTTGAGGTCCAAGATGGAAGAGAGAGGGAAGATCTAAGCTCCTTCACTTTTATTCTTCTTCCTCATTGTAATCAAAGTAAACCATTACACCCAATTTTGTTATCTAAATTTTATATGTGAAGATGCTTGATGATAATGATAATCTAATACACATATATAAATTAGGCAAGGATGATTTGAATATTGAAGTTGATGAATCAGACCACCTAAGATCATCAATGTGAGTAATTACATTTCTAATTAAGAGAATTATTTCTCCAAATGCCTGTTGCATTTAAACTATACCAATTTAATTAAGCTCATATTCATAGATTATTTA
>NW_018237588.1:0-440 GCF_001263595.1 Phalaenopsis equestris | reverse complement strand
TCATATGAGGGGAAATCGCATGTCCCACTCGTTTATGTATTTCACTAACAGTACATCCTTCTTTAATAGCAAGCCTTCTGAAGACTGCACTAACTCGGGTAATTGGGCTGAATTTCTTTCCCTTCTCACCACGTCCATGAGGTGATGGTAATGCAGCAGCAATCTTCCGGTTACTCTCATATCCATCAGTATCTGTCAGAGGATGGAATCTACTTCCTCGCAGGAGTGGGTAGACTTCTGGTAATACCTCTTCAACTTGATGAGGCTCCCTCTCATCAGGTGTGCTCTCAAGAGTCTAGGTTATGATGGCCCTCCGAACTCTCCTATTAGGGTTCCTCCTTTGAGTTTGGGTTAGTGGTACTGTCCTTAAGCTTGACCCGATTTCAAACACAGATGGTGGAATATTTAATCCTTCAGTCGAATCTTCGACAATCATCACT
>NW_018237587.1:9201-9625 GCF_001263595.1 Phalaenopsis equestris | reverse complement strand
TTTTGAGCTTGAATTCCTGCCCGAAACCTGGACAATTTCCAATCCCAACCTACACAGCACCAAAGTGCAATTAAATTGGCTCTACACGTTCACAAGATTGAAAGAAGCCAAAGCCCCATCAAATCCCCCTTCTACAGAGCCTCCATCATAGCTCTCAACCAACACCCAAAATCGGCCTTGTCGTCCATCCTCGCGTGTATTGAATGAACGGCGGAGATCAAGCCAGATGATCCTATGGGACGATACAGCGCGACAAGCTGACTCAGAAGGCAGCGTCGAATAGGAGCGCGCCGTGTGGCTTTTCCAAGGATCCGAGAATCCAGTCAGCCCGCGGTTTGAATAAATAAATAGGATATTTAATAAATTCAGAAAATAGCTCTTAAACTTCAAAAATCCATATCTTTGCATAGAAAATTCATAAAAA
>NW_018237587.1:8506-9178 GCF_001263595.1 Phalaenopsis equestris | reverse complement strand
GAGGAGAACCATGTGAAATTATTTTCACATTAATTTAATGCATAAATTATTTTAAAAAAATAAATTAGGGTTAGGGGTTTTTCAATTTTCCATTCATATTGAATTATCACTTTGACTCTAAATTTTTATATGTTGTAGCCTCTATCTAGGTGAATAATTTAAGTATTTTTTCAAAGACATAGGAGAATTCTAGACAGAGATCTTAATTTTTAAATTTTTTATGCATTTACTATTTAAATAATTATAAAAAATGATATGTGACTTAGAAAATTCTAAAAAAATTCATGTAAGCTTCTTATGGCTGCAGTAGTCTTCAAAAATAATTTCATGATTTTTTAGAATCAAAATATCCCTATTTTAAGCAAACCCTAATTTAATTAAAATACTTAATTTAGAGCACACAGAGACTAAAATTACTTGATTTTTATTCTTCACTGTGGCTTATGAGTCAGAGAATTCACCATAAAAATTTTAAGTTATTTTGAGATCACTTAATATTTTTTATTGATTTTTAAAGGTGACCATTACATTTGAAACTTAAATGATTTTTAAAAATCAAAATATAATTCAAAAAATTACCAAACTTAGTTTTTTGAGTTCTCTGATATCAGAGGGATTTAATAAAAATAAAAATATATTTAAAATAAAAACTTGATTTTTAGGTTATTTTTA
>NW_018237587.1:0-5838 GCF_001263595.1 Phalaenopsis equestris | reverse complement strand
ATGTCATAACTTTCTCTAGTTTATTTGATCGAGCCTCACCCTCAATTCTTGTGTTCATCCTTCGAGATAGATACAGGATTTGAGGTAAAGCGCTCTTTTATCTAAACTATGAAAATTATGGGGTCAGTTTGATTTCATCTTTTTCAAAATTAAAATTTTTAAAATGTCCTTCCGAAGCGGGCAACGGGATTTCAATTTCGATGACCGACAGCTTCTTACGGGCAAACACCACACCTAAAATAGTACCGACATGCTTCTTCTTTTTTTCTCCTAAAATCTTTTTCTTGCACCTACAACCAAAAACATAAAAATACCCTTCATTAAAGCATAATATCCCCAAAAATTGAGCATCAAATGTGCATAAAAAATAGGTAATTTTAAGGTAAATCAAGCAACTTTATAACTTGATTATCACCAATTCAAATATATTTAGTAGGAGTAATTAGCACAATTTAAAACAAACTTTACTTCCAAGATAAGACCAATTTAGTTAGGTTAGAATTTCTCTTAAATCTAATTGCCTCACTTCCTGTGGGATCGATATTCTGGACTCAAAATCAGATATTACTAAAACGACATACAAACTTGCGTGAGACCCCTACGCATAGAATTTGGGCGTTTCAAGTATTTATGCACCACTGCAGGGCATATCAACACCTAAGCGCTAGTCTCAACCCTAACAACACGAGAGGTTGGTTCCTAGGCTCCACTCACTTGGCGCAAAGGCGCCCTTATATTGGCTCACAAGCATCACACCCTTAAGCGCCAAGGAGCCCACACAATCTTCAGCAAACTAAGAGACTGGTGCCTAGGCGCCTACCTCTAAGCCCCTAGGCACCAGCAATTGCCTGAAGCAGTTTTGGCAATTCAGGCTACCTGACGTGGGGAATCATGGGAAGGTGTGTATGAGGTCATGAGGGATTTTTATGTCATTGTACATGAGTTTATGAAAGGGATATATCAGTGTTGTTGATTGATTGATGCTGGTAGGTTTAGCATTGATGAAAGTTAGGGGTTAGAGTGTGTATTTTGGAGAGAGTTGAGGAGTCAAGTAAGGAGAAGGTTGTGTGCTTTGTAGAGTTTTGTTCCTTCTTTATCTTCTTGAGTTGAGGATTGAGAAAGACTTTAGAAACAACAGTCGTGAAGCATTTGGTGGAGAATCTTTAGTTTTAAAGGAGAGGAAGACAAGTAATTTTGTATTTCATTTGTTGTATTTCCTTAAACACATTATTTAGTTGAATTCTTTTGTTTTTAAATGAAGCTTTGTTTTATGTTCTTCATACTTATGAGAAGTACTCTTTACCTTACAGTGTAAGGATTAAGTAAGGCTTGTAGGAGTGCAAAATTTTTCCAATATTTTTTTCTTAAATTTCTTAATGTGATGAGTAGCCTTTAGAAATTCATTTTCTTTTCATTATTGCAAAGTGAAATGTTAAAATGTGTTGTGAACCATAATGACTCGGGAGAGATGTGGTAAAATCAGCTAGGTTAGTCATGTTGAGCTGTGAAATATAGGTGAATATGCTTCGTAGAGAGATGAAAATGTTAGGGAAATATTCTTTGTTGGGTTCAAAAAGGGATTTAACGATTTAAAGCCATTTTAACTAATATTCTTTTTACATTAGAGAGAGGGTAAAGACGAGAGTTGCTCCAAATTGTTGCTAGCAAAATTTATAATTAGCACTCTATTCCTATAATTTACTTAAATCATTGCAAAGGAGGGTAACTTTAGAACATGTTATTCATCAATTCAACAGCTAGGTTAAGTAGGATTTCTGTAGGATTTTAACTTCAAATTGTTTGCGATACAATATGATTTGTTTATAGAATTTTCACATAATCTAATGTCTAGGCTATGAAAGAAACTAGTTGGCTAGAACTTTTCTTAAGTCTAATTTCTTCTTTTCTTGTGGGATCGACATTCAAGACTCAAGAATACAATATTATTGATACGATGCGTACACTTGCATGAGCCCCCAGAGTTTGAGTACACCTATAAGTTGGTATCAGTCTCCTCTTTTTCACGAGAATGGTATGCGAATCAGTTGAAAATACATCACCTCTATGGTCTTCCACATTTTTTACATTATATGCGAGTTGCTTAACTCATCTCACACCATCGGGCTGACTTCCTTCCATCACTCTTTCTTTATCCTAGATTTCTTCCCACCCTCAAGGTGGTTTTTTTTGTCTAACTTCTTTGTTCCGATTTTCTCACCCTCAGAACGGTTGTCTTACACTTGTCGCTTCTTCCTGTTAAGCTTCTTCTCCAAGAGGGCACGCAATGCAGAGTCACCAAATGCTTTCTATAGTAATTTCTCACTAATACGGACAGTTGTGGTTTTCTTGTTGCTTCCGTGAAGATCCTTCAAAAACCAACCTACTCAACAACACTCTCTTAAATGATGAGGATAAAAAAAATGCCAATCATAGCCTATTTATAGAAGGTCATGGGCATGGAAAGCAAGGGAGTTTAATTATTGAAGTACTTAATAGGAAAATAACTTACACTATTTTTTACAGAAATTTCTTTTGTTTGTATTGCAAAATAATTTTCAAGAAGCAAGAGAATTGGAGAACAAAATATGTACGTCGAAAATGCATCAGCACATATCTCAAATAAATTCGACAAACTACCAAAGAAAATTATGGTCAAGGATTGCCCATCAGAAGAAGTAAGGACCATGTTAGCAGAAGACCAAAGGATCTCTTTGACAAGCTACATCAATCTTAGGATAGGATTCAGGTTGACTGAACGAAGGTCTTCCGAGTTAAAGAACAAGGCATATCTAACTGACTGAAGAAACTAATTCAACTCTCACCCGAATATCACCAATCACCTTGTAAGAGCCTCCAATGCTCTTCAAATGGGCAAGGGTCTAATCACCCAATATTCATTGAACCATCCATATGGCTATCCTATCAAATAAGTGTAGGCTACTTATCAGATTACGACAATTCACCCACTACCTGATAGCCTAGTTCTATCATTGTAACATGAGTTTTTCATCCAAAACTCAACAGTCGATAGTTGGATCGAGATAGCCAACCAAGTGACCCATTCTGATTGAATGAAGATTGGACGACTGAGAAAAGTCCAAACAACCGAGCGAAGTTTGGACTATCGAATAACCTCTAGGTTTGACTGATCACCCAACATTGATAGTCGGTCGAATTTACCTGACCAACCTAAGGAGTACAGGTCATCGTCGATCGAACGATAAGATAGCCAAACCATATGCTCTTTAATTTTAAATATGACTAAAATATCATGTAAAAGCCTTATAAAAGTAAAGAAAATCGTGTAACTCTTTGCCCATAATTAATAATCAATAATTTTTAAATAATCATATTCTTGTTGTGTCATCTTTTTCTCTCCCCTGTTTTATGTCTACATCTTGAATGTAATTCATATGAAAGATTCGAATTCAACACTTTCGGGAAACAAAATCATCAACAAAATAGGGAAGTTTTACACGCATATTTATGAAAAAATATTAAATCAGTACTACGCATGTAGAGTAACGTGCATAGCCAATGAAATCACGCCACGACACCTCACGCGGCAGAAAAAAAATGGCGCGGTAACACGGAGAATATTCCCCCCTCCCCCCGTGTTATTCATGTGTTATTGTGTCATGGGAATATTCCTAGTGTTATAATAACGCAATAACACATCAATAACATGGGGGAATATTCCCCCGTGCTACCGCGTCGTTTTTTTCTCTATCGAGAATATTCTCCCGTGTTATTATGGTATTATTGTGTGATATTCATATGTTTTTTGTCATGAGAATATTCTTAATGTTATAATAACACAATAACACATCAGTAACAATGAATAACACACAATAACGCATGAATAACACGGGGGAAATATTCTCCGTGTTAACGCGCCGTTTTTTTTTTCCTGTCGCGTAGGGTATCGTAGCGTGATTTCATTAGCTACACATGTTACTCTACATGCATAATACTGATGTAATATTTTTTTCAGATTTATGGAGAAAATTTTCCAATGAAAAACTGATTGCTAAAATTTTGACAGATTTTCTATGAGTAACTAATGGTGGAATTCACAGCCGATGAATAGCGTTAAAAATTTATTAAGTCCCATAAATCCATTTTCCGCATAAAGTAGCGGAAACACTGCCAAAATAATTATTCCGACTTGATTTTACGTGGCTAAAAGCATTTCATAAAGGATTTCTTAGACAGATCTAAATCCGTCAAATGATTCACTGAAATTATCATTTCAATACCATTTTTGTATTTTCGACATCTTAATATTGCTATCAATTACGCTAGATAATGCCTGATTCATTATTGTCTTGTCATGTTTATTTTATTTATTTTAATTCTTTAGGCCTGTGAGAGCAAAAAAAGTTTCCCTACGAAAATAATGATTAAATTACTAGACTACCATCCCATCCACAACACCTCTCTTAATTTAAGCAATCAAACAAAACAAATAAACGTACAATAGTTTCAGGTTCCGAAGCTTTATCAAAACTTAAAAGCGAGAAAATTATTCTGTCAAGATTTTTAATGTAGAGAATTATTTGGAGTCCAATAAAATCACGCTACATAGTGGTGACGGAAAATAAATTTTTGCCCGGTAACACAGAGGAATATTCATGTCGTGTTATTCCGAGTTATTCAGGTGTTATTGTATGTTATTTAGCTGTTATTGTATGTTATTCAGATGCTATTGTGTTCTGGGAATATTCTCGGTGCTATAATAACACAATAACACCTGAATAACACGAGAGAAATATTTCCTTGTGTTACCAAGCAGTTTTTATTTTATTTTTTTTGTGACCGCCACGTGACATGATTTCGTTAGACTCCTCATGACAGAATAATTTTAGTACTCAGATGTGATTTGCTAGTTGACTGACTTTGAGCAAAATGTTTCCGTTGAAATTTAAAAAAGTATAAAATTTGAAATTGTGAAAAGGTAGAAATTTTTAAATTTTCAACAAGCAAGTCTCCATTAACCAAAAAATTCAAAATAAACAAAAAAAAAAATGTTATAATTAGTAATGAATTCATTAATGAAAGCAAACCCTCAAATTCCAATAAGAATGATAGCTTCTTTGATCAGTCGTAAGAATTTCTAACCCTGACTAATTGAGCTTTTATTGCCTGTCGTGCTCGCACAGATTTTACAGCATGAAAGCATTATTCTAAATGGAACGGGGTGGACCCACATGTAGAGGACCAAGCACGCCGCGTTGAAAAACCGACTCATTTAGGTGTTAGGTTCAACTTCATCTGCACATCACATTATATAATACATGCCTAATTATGATACGAGCATGATTGTTCATACCAATTAATTCTTATAAAAAAAAAATAGATATTAAGATATCTGTCTAGAAAATTGTTAACAATTATAATAAGAAATAATTTATTTCTGTACGAAATTATGAGGAATAAATTATTTCTTTAAATTAAGAAGATAATTTATTTTTTATTTTATATTTATTTTCTTGGACTAGGAATTATTTATTTTCCAATTTTATGTTTTTTTCTATATCTCTTAATAATTAACATGAATTGATTATTGGAAATATCAGGTGATATATCTTTCCTTTCATATCATTTATCTTTTATTATTTTTCCTATTATAGGATTATTCTAAGGGTTATTTATACTTCCGTTCATATCAGTGAAGTATTCGATAGTATTACATTTTATTCCACACTATTCTAAATTTCAGCATTACGAATTTATGAAAATTCTTATCTATAAATGTAATTAAAATATTCATGTCCTCCACATTAAAAATTTAAAATAAATCAAAATAGTAGTGTGAAAAGAGAATTAGAAGATAAA
>NW_018237586.1:0-587 GCF_001263595.1 Phalaenopsis equestris | reverse complement strand
TTAAACTATCACATGACCCAATTTGGCCAATAGGACCTTTTTTGGTCAAAACCCCCAAATTTCCCTTTAAAGGCCCATATTTTCCCCAAATTACCCCAAATGTCTATCCAATTGGTCTCCATTTACCCAAATTCCATTTATAAACTCAAATTAACCCTTGATGTGACTAGTATAGACCAAATCCAAGCTCAATTGGTCCATGATTTGAACCCAATTTTGAGCTAAACCAAAAATCCCAATTTTGGCCCTATGACTTGGTTCCACCAAATTGAACCCATAGCACACTCAATTGGCCATAATCTTTGTTACAAAATATTCATAACATTTTGGCACATCAAATTTGACATTTAATTGGCCTTGATGAGACCTCAATTTCATTTGATTTCAACCTAAGTCCAAAAGCCCCAATTTTGCCTCAAATTAGTCATGTCCCCAAACCTCACCAAATTGAGGGCCTTAACCCCAAAATTTCCACTCCATCCCTTCATGAAAAATCTTCACAACATCTCTCTTGATCATGTGGACCATTCAATTTGGACTTAGCCTAAGGAAAACCCAACCTAGACCCATGTCTAGCCCAACATGCC
>NW_018237585.1:0-882 GCF_001263595.1 Phalaenopsis equestris | reverse complement strand
GTCGAGCAAGTTTGGGAGGCCTTAACCCAATCTAAAGATGGTGAATTGGTTTTAAATGGTAGACCTTACCCGGAGGAGTTCAATGTCGTACCCTACCCTAAGGATTTTGTGCCACCAAACTTTAAGATATTCGATAGGACTGGAAATCCCAGGCAGCACATAGCACATAACAAAGCCTTACTTTTCTGTCAGTTTGTCAGTAGCCTGTCAAGAATCGCTTTTGATTGGCATGTCAAATTACCCAACATAACAGTTAAGACATTCTCCAAGCTATAGCAACTGTATGTGAAAAGATTTGTCATAGCACAACATCACATCTCTATTGGAGATCTCATAATGGAAAAGCAAAAGCCCAATGATACTTTAGTGGACTATGTCTTGAGGTGGAGAAACCTTAGCATAAAATGTGAACCTCAACTATAAGAACATCACGCGATTAAGATCTTACTCAAGAGCATTCAGGGGCCAGAAGCTTTCATGCTCAAGGGACTCACCATCATATCCTTTAAGAAGCTACTCAGCAAAGCCAGCACAGTCTTCAAGAATAAATCAAACATAATGATTCTCATATGAAATCCGAGGCAACTAGAATATTTGGAAAGAAATCAGGAACAGTGGCAACTGTCGATAAAGGAAAGCAATCAATGATGATACTTGTAGAAAATCCTCATCGATTGTCATCAAAATATACTAAAAAATAGACACAACAATACGACCAGTCTAGCCAGTGACCGCCTCAGGGAGGACCACACCAAGTAGAGAACAAGTGAATATCTTTGGTAGAATGATAGAAACTGGTGTACTCCCTTAAAGATGAAGTCGTACCCAAGATGTTCAAAAATCTGATGCCTGAGTTCAGATTACTAGATCCAAAGAAACCGA
>NW_018237584.1:0-255 GCF_001263595.1 Phalaenopsis equestris | reverse complement strand
AACTCTATCAAATCATTACATTATTCAATTTTAGTGATTCAGAACAAGGCATTCCCCTATATTGACATAAAAAAGTCTATAGAAACAATCAAAATCAAACCAATCTTAAAATTATCCAAATGATAGTTAATTCAATCCAAACTTAACAATATGATTACCAAAAAAAAGCCTTAAATTTTACTTCTTCAGTGGCATTAATAAGTAGACAAAAAAATGGAGAAGAAGGAAGTAATCAACTGCTGAAATTAGAGCTTT
>NW_018237583.1:0-798 GCF_001263595.1 Phalaenopsis equestris | reverse complement strand
GAAATTCCACCTGCTAGAGGGTTTCAATCTTCTTGCTGTACCCTCATTCACAGATGGCTGATTAACAATGGACATTCTATTCTTATTAACGGGTAAGCCAGAGGATATTTTACTGCTACTAGAGGGCTGAAGCCAGGAGATCCACTATCACCTACTATCTTTATACTTGCTATTGATTTGTCCAGAATTCTTGATAAGTCTCTTTTATCCCAAAGTTACTCAAGGTACCATCACAGATCAAACATGGACATTTCTCATTTGTTATATGGTGATGATATCATGGTGTTCTCTAGTGCTCATAAGAATGCTGTTAAAAAAGTTTACCACTCCCTACAGGTCTCTCAATCTCACTCTGAGATGATATTTAATCTAGATAAAGTCAAACTTATATTTAATAAAAATTTTTCCCAAGCAGTAAACAGTGGATTTCCAACTATATTGGATTTTCCATTTCTCAACTCCCAATCAAATATCTTGGTGTCCTCCTTCTAAGTGGCAAATCCAAGCAGATCCAATTTGATGAAGTCCTTTGTAAAATCACCTCTTACCTCTCACGTTGGACCCAATCTTTCTTATCCAATGGTTGACGAATTACATTGCTTAAAAGAATTCTCACAACCTCCCCTACATGCGTACTACAGATGACCAATATGAAGAAAAGCACCAAATTACAACAGGAGAGGCTTTTAATAAGTTTTTTTGGTATGGTCAAAGGCGACAACTCCATTGGGCTTCATTGCAAAAGGTAGCCAAACCTTCTTCAACTGTGGGTATTGGGTTTAAAGGGGCTCCAACATC
>NW_018237582.1:0-934 GCF_001263595.1 Phalaenopsis equestris | reverse complement strand
ACTATAGCCAAAGTTGTTATTTAATTTTTTTAAGAAAATTATTTTTTTAAAAAAAACAAGTTGAGCACAAAAAATTATTGAAAGCAAAAATACCACAATTTTTGTGTTACAATATTAAACTAGCAATATTATCCCAAAAATTAAAAAAAATAAGATAAAATTTTATAGTCCTATTTTTTTATGGGGAACATAATGACAGACTAAGGGTCTGTTTGGCGTAGCTTATTGGGAGCGGCGGGGTTTTGAAAACGCCGCACGACTGTTTGGTTAACGCGTGAGCGTGAGCGTATTCCCACCACTCATACGCGGTGTTAGCGATATAAGGCAGAGCGCGATAAGCTCTCCTCCCTTCGCGTCCTGCGTTGAGTTCGTGAGTTTAGGGTGAAAAAGACGCCCCGTGCCCATCTTCAGTCTCCCTCGCCCTCGCCTTCTTCCTTGCTGCCGTTGAGAAATTTGACAAGAAATCCACCCTCTGCTCTCCCTCTCGTCGCCCTCTTAACGAAACCCTACTTTCCCGTCTAGTAGCATCATCATTTACGATCCTTCTGTGTTTTTGCTAGATGTTGTTCGATCCCTGATTTGTGCGGCTTTGCATCTTGTTTGAATGGACCATTGGTGGTTTTGGAAGTTTTTTAAGGAATTTTAGATGGGGGTTTTGTATTCTCTGAACTTTCGATACACAGTTTTGGGTCTGCAACCCCTGATTTGTTGCAAAGCTTTTCGAGCCTTCTCTGAATTTTCTTTTTACTGGATTTGAAATTTTGATGAAAGTATCGACAGGTTGTTCCGATCAAAATTATGAATAAGCTACATTGCATGAGTTTTGGCTGGGTGTTCTTATCTTTGATGAAAGTATCGGCAGGGTGCATTGCATGAATTTTTTTTGGGTTCTTTTTTTATTTTAGCAAATCTCGACACTGCTGATGGTTAATTC
>NW_018237581.1:0-278 GCF_001263595.1 Phalaenopsis equestris | reverse complement strand
AGGCGGGAGTAGTTTCGCGAAGAGGCGAAGCGAATTCGCTTCGCGACAGAGCGAGAGGCGGTTCATGATGTTTTGCGACAGAGGAGCGGGAGCGGGCGCGACCGAGCGAGATGGGTGGGCGGACCGGGCTCCATCTCAACACCTAGGATGTAATTTAATTTATATTTAACCATCAGAACAAGAGACCAAGGCCATACTGTGCTACAGGTATACAACGAATTAAACACACAAATTGCACTTTTCTGCTCAATTAATTGTTGAGGTAGAAAAATATTCTT
>NW_018237580.1:329-1314 GCF_001263595.1 Phalaenopsis equestris | reverse complement strand
GTTTAAAAATTGATAAGGGCATAAGATTGATACTCACTCCTAAATCACATAAAGCTTTTCCATAAAACTTTTCACCAATTGCATAAGGTATAGTAAAACTACCAAGATCTTTTAATTTTTTAGAAATTTTTTTCCGAACAATAGCACTACACTCTTCACTAAATGCAACGCTCTCAGGATCTGTAAACTTCCTTTTCTTATTTAGTACATCCTTCATAAATTTCACATAACTTGGAATGTATTCGAAAGCTTCAACAATTCCAAAGCTTCAACAAAAGGAATATTTATTGTTAACTTCTTAAGGTTTTCCAAAATTTTATAAATTATTTATCTTTATTCTTCTGCTTCAGTCTTTAAGGAAACAAAGTTAATGGTTTTTCTAAAGGACCTGTGTTTGATCATTTTCAATTTCTTCCTTCTCTTCATCAACTTCAGTTTCTCTTTGGATTCTTGTTTCAATTTCTTTTCCACTTCGTAATTGAATAGCTTTAATTTGCTCTTTATTTTAATCTTTTGGATTAACTTCCACAGTACTCAGAAGAATTCCAGAAGGTATGTTACTAAGTGCAGTAGCAATATGTCCTAATTGATTTTTAAAATTTATAATAGGAGCCATTGATTCTGTATTTGATTTCCCATATTCAACATAACTTCTTCCATCGTTAACTTCTTTTCTTTAACTTGTGGGTTAGGATTGGAGTTAAATCCTGGAAGATAATAAGGTCGAAAATTAGGGTTTCCTTGATTGTTTAAATTTACATATAGATTCACCGAATTATTATAATTATTCTAACTAAAATTAGGGTGATTTTTCCATCAAGGGTTAAAATAGTTAGAATAGGGATTATTATTTTAATTATTTATAGCTTTTAAAGTTTAATAAGATGGTTGAGTATCAATAATCTGTCATAGTGAATTTTCCTCTAATACTGGGGGTATTTGAGAATAGTTCACTCCTATTTGATCAATCTTTTTAGAAATAGCA
>NW_018237580.1:0-206 GCF_001263595.1 Phalaenopsis equestris | reverse complement strand
TTCATTAAAAGGTTTTGACATTAATGATCCACCTGCAACAACATCTATAATAGATCTTAATGATCCTACTAATCCATTGTAAAATGTTTGAATTATTAACCTATCTCGCAAAGCATGGTGCAGACATTTTATAAGAAGATCCTTAAATCTTTCCCAGGCTTCAAATATATTTTCCCCTTCAAACTGACAAAAAGATATAATATCAT
>NW_018237579.1:0-387 GCF_001263595.1 Phalaenopsis equestris | reverse complement strand
AAGCCCATAAGTTGATCCATGAACGATCATGCCTAGAACCGACTTCACAATTATTTATCCAATATCAATCGACAGTCCCCTTTGGATGCAATAATATAAAATAGCACTTTCCTTAGAAACTTTACCAATATTCATTGTCGCTAATAGTTTTGCAGAAATGAAAAAGTGTCAGTGTTTTGAAACGGGATTTATGAGTGTCGCAGAAAAACTAACATACCTGTTTTCTCTCATTTCCACTCGTCAGTTTCGTCCGTTAAATATTGGTAAATTTCATTCATCTGGTTTCTTGTCGGAATGAAATTGGACTAGCGGCAGACAGGAATGCTCTCTATAATGTATAATTTGTTGATCCGAGTGAATGTGATCCATCTACCTCACACATAAACA
>NW_018237578.1:0-2866 GCF_001263595.1 Phalaenopsis equestris | reverse complement strand
TTTTTTATTAGTCTCTTCTAATACTTTTGTGTAGAGAAATCTACAGATAGATCGGCGGACTAATTCTACGATAACTTTCGAGAATTTAATTATGGCAGAGGTCGAGAAGACAGTAGTCAGTAGGGCCGTAAATGAGCGAGCTTGAGCTTAGCGAGCTCAGATTAGGCTCTCGTGTTCGGCTCGTTGGAAAATGACTCGTGTTCGAAATTAGTTACTGTTCGAAATAGCTCGTGAACAGTATATTCATGTTCAGCTCGAATAATATTTTCTTGTTCGTGTTCGACTCGAAATTGGCTCGTTAAAATAAAAAAATATTTTAATAATTATTATTTTAAAAAATAAATTAATAATTTTACCTAAAAATTTTTCAAGTGCAAATTTATATAAAAATTTAATATATTTATAAACTAAAAAAAATAAATCAGCTAAAAAAAATTTACAAGAACAAATTGAATACAAAAAAAAAATTTATATAAAAGTTTTACGTAAAAATTTTTCAAGAGCAAATTTTATATAAAAATTCAAGACATTTATAAACTAAAAAATGGACCAGCTAAAAAAAATTTACATGAACAAATTGAATACAAAATTTTACGCAATAAGAGTATTAATATTATTTTGAAAAAATTACAAAATAACAACCAATTTATTACAAATTTTATAATTTACCAATTAAGCAATTGTACAAATAATACAAATAAAGCATCAAATAAAAATCATGTAAAAACAAATGTATTGAATATTTCAATAAAATTTACATTTAATGCAAATTCTCATACTTTACATAAACCTAAAAAAAATACATTAAATTTAAACTACAACTTTGAATTAATTCTTCAATATTGACGATACAATGATAATAGAGGAAGATCGAAGAAGGAGGTTCCGCCATCGAGAATTCTTCCGACGACTTGAAATGTTAAGGGTCGCTTCGCAGGCTCCTGTAAGAAGGTATTCAGAAAGAGATATTAGAAATTAAATGAATAATAAAATACATATCTAACACTTAAAACTTTTAATGTTTAGGTGTTAGATATGTAAATATATAGGAATTGGGTGTTATATATGTAAATGTCCCAAGAATAAAATAATAAACGTTGGATACATGAATAGAGATATTTGGCAACAATATGAAATTTTTTTTAGGGTTAACTCCAGGAATATGGAAAAAAGCAAATAATAGAAATAACAGAGCAAAACATTATAAAATTATTACCCCTCATCTCTTGAGCTCAACTGACCTCTGAAGCTCAATTTCTCTGTGCTTCCGGTGCTGGCGAAAGCTTGCAATCACACCATCATACATTCCTCTCCTTCCTGCATTCAATGTGGATTGAAGAACACAAAATAAGGTTTGGTCACAAGTTTATTAAAAAAGAACTCGATCAATATGTAATATGAAGCTACCATTAAGAGCACAAACATTTCTATGTCGCCATAGATGGTATGGAGAAACATGCATTGTGCATTTATGCAGCCCTCCTTGCCAGACTCCCATTCAACAACAAAGTGAGCTGAATTGATTTTAACACCCAAATCTTTCGTATCACATAACAAATACCACCATTTTAACTTGAGAAAAGTAAAATGCACCTTTTCATGCATAGGTTGGGCGGCACATGTAAAAATTACAGTTTAGGTTTAAGATGTGTAAATACAAAAAAATTGAGGGGTATGTATGTAAATCTTCCACATATATATATTTGAAAACAAAGGTCAACTTTTGCTTCATATTTTTTCATTAAATAACACCAATCTACATCACGTTTCTTATAAATATTACATAAGCTCTTGACATGAAATACTATATAAAATGCAGACAATACATAATGAACATAAATCATGAACCATTAATAATCAGAAAAATCAATAATTTACCTCACAAAATTACCAAATCAAGAATTATATCATCTGTGGAGAAATCAGTTTCTTTGCGGTATTTTCCAAGGCCAAAATCTGAGTTGAATGAGTCTGCAAGACCCTCAATTAAACCCAAATTTTGGCTTCCAATTCAGCTCAGTTGGTGCTTTCTCCTTTGGAAGAAAGCTAATTCCATCAACTAGATGAAAAATAGCACTTAAATGATGATGAAGAGAACATTTGCTTGTTGATTCAATCCTAATGTGGAAGATCTAATCCAGCTAGAAGTGCACATTAATGCATTCACCGTATTTGCCGAGAGCAAGCTTCTATAATCACTAAGAACTCTTCCACTGGTACTAAATGTTGATTCCGAAGCAACTATTATTATTAGAATTGATAGTATATCTCTAGTTATTTTGGACAAGCAATGATATTTGAGAGTGTTTAACTTCCACTACTCAAGAATATCAAATTTCTAATTTTTATTGGGCAAATAAAGACCCTCCTCTGGATGGACTTGTAGATCTGATTTTGATGGTTGAATAGAACCAGATGAAACAACAAAATCATTAAATGCGAGCATGCAATCAAAACTTTATGTATTAACGGAATCACTGGACAACTTTGATGAAACATTGTCACTCGTAGAACTGGTACTTGCAATATCACTTGCATAAGTATTGTAAATTTCCTACAAAACATCTTCAACTTATTGAATTTTAAAGTTTGATTCAACAGATGTATACCTATTTGTAAAACTAAATTGTATAAACTTAATTTCAAGCGAGGGTCTAAAAAAACTGTGATAGACATTAAAATAAACATTAAGAGATTACATTCAACCCAATATTTATCAAATTTACCTCTCATTGCAAAAGTCATGTTTCTGTTAAACTCATTAGAAGAAGAGGACTCGTCTAGCAACAATTTCTTTATATGCATCACATCAGGTAGAAAAATATTTGAAATGGGATAGGAAGAACCTGAAATCATTTTTGTCACA
>NW_018237577.1:0-228 GCF_001263595.1 Phalaenopsis equestris | reverse complement strand
TCCTAATTAATTTTATATAATATCCACCATTAAATTTTTTTGTTCTTGCGTTTCATTTTTTATTTTTATTTTACATAGTTTATCTTTTGGATCAATTTAAAATATATTTAATTGCCGTAGCTGGTTTTAAAAATGTTCCAAACATCATTTAGTTATCTTGAGTTTCTTTTCAAATACAACTTCATTTACTTTAATAAAAATTATACCAATCAAATATATTTTCAAAAA
>NW_018237576.1:0-1025 GCF_001263595.1 Phalaenopsis equestris | reverse complement strand
CGTCGAAGTACATCTCCCAGCATTGTGCACTGGAGGAATCTGTTTGTAGAACTTGTTTACTCGTCATTGAGTGGGGACCCAGCTGGTAGCGGGTGTGCAGCAAGAAAGTCTGCTAGTATCTGTCCCTTGATAGCACGTAGGGTAATAAAAGTTATGTCGAATTGCCATAATATCATTGACCATCTTGTCAGACGTCCGGAGAGTGTTGGTCGTGTCATTAAATATTATAATGGATTAATTCTTGAAATTAGATTTACCTTGTGAGAAAGCATGTAATGCCTAAGCTTCTGGGCTGCAAAAATTAAAGCTAGACAATGCTTCTCAATTGATGGATACCTTATCTCCGTCGGTATTAGACGACGACTCAGGTAGTATAGTGCATTTTCTTTGCCCTCGTTGTCAACTTGGGCTAGTAAAGCTCCGAGCGAGTAATCTAAAGCTGCGGTATAAAGTATCAAAGGTCTCCCTGGGATAGGGGCTGCTAAAATAAGAGGTGTCATTAAATATTGTTTAACGTCCTCAAAAGTCTACTGGCATTTTTCTTCCCAAACAAATTTAGCTTTTGGTGTCCTTTTTACTTAATGCCGAGAAGGGTTGACACCTACCTTAGAGATTATAAATAAAGCGTCTCAGATATGCCAACTTCCCCTGGAAGGAATGTAATTGTTTCAAAGTTTTATGGGGAGTCATTTCCAAGATAGCTTTAATCTTCTCCGGGTCGATCTCGATTCCTCGATGACGAACAAAAAATCCAAGGAATATCCCAGAAGTGACTCTAAATGTGCACTTTAGGGGATTCATCTTGAGATTATATTATTGTAATCGTTCAAAAATGATCCTGAAATTGTACAAATGGTCTAATTTTTGTTTACTTTTGATGACCAAATCATCCACGTAGCATTCTACTTGATTGTCAATGAGGTCATCAAAAATCCTTATCATTTCTTGTCGGTATCTTGCTCCGGCGTTCTTCAAACCAAACAGCATTATTGTGTAGCATAAAATTCCGATCGGTGTTCTGAAAG
>NW_018237575.1:0-2695 GCF_001263595.1 Phalaenopsis equestris | reverse complement strand
GGATAGATACATGATTTGAGATATAGTGCTCTTTCTTTTAAACTATGGAAGATATGAGATCAGATTGATTTCATATTTTTCTAAACTAAATATATATGTGAATTAAATGCCTTTCTGAACCGGGCAAAGGGATTTTGATTCCAGTGACCGACAGCATCCAATGGGCAACTCCTCAACCAAAATAGTGTCGACACTTCATTTCAAACCTTCCAGGCTCCACGAACATCAGTCAAATATGACATGATCTGATCTAACTCTGCCTCAGATGGAATGAACTTTGAATAGAAATAATCAATCTCAGGTGGCAGACCATATATCCCATTTATTCTCTCAACAGTAAACTGTACTCCTCTTCCTCAAATAAACACTTCATCATCATCATCAGCTTCAGGTAAATTTTCATAAAATTCTCTAACTGGAGCGATGACACGAACAATTATAATGTAACAAAAATTCTCCCATTGATGTGCCACAATAATATTTTCTATAGCTCCTCCAAGTCGATAAAAACTTCACTCCACAATAAACTTTCTTGAAGAAGTAAATTCATTATAGCAAATTTGCGCATTTACACCAACATTAGTAGTCTAGTAAATCCTTTTCCTCTTCCTCTCTTTGACTTAGAAGCCATCTAAAATAAAATTGAAGAAAAATTTTCACCAAATTTTAAAATCAAGAAAATAGGCTTCATACTAGCTTTTTCACGCTAACAAAGCTTACATCCATGAAGTTTTCACCACTAAATCAAATAATTTTGCATATTTTTGGTCTTTACTCAATGTATGAAAAATCCATAGTGAAATCGTAAAATAAATATGCCAAAATGTAGATAACCTCCAAAAGATGAAACTCAGTGTTTTTGAGCTAAGAAACTTGAATATTTAAGCTCTAAGAAACACTCTAGGGCTGGTTTTCATGAAAAATTGGAAGAAGAAGAAGCTTGAGCATTAACAATGGTGTGGTTTTGGTTTAAATTGCAAAAATTTAAGTTTCAAATGGTTGAGGTGAACAGGTGCCGAGGCGCGGGTTTCGGTGGCTGGGCGCCATCTTGTGTGGGTGGTCAGGCACTTAGGCGATCGTTTTGGCCCCTAGACGCCAGACTTAAAATTTTTCTTTCCTTAGTTTCTAAGTGTAACACAACATGACTAAGCCTTTTAAACCAAATTTTCTCAGTAAGCTAACATCACACCTCATAATTATTATGTCCCCAACATCTTCTATTTTCCAATTTCAATTCATATTTAATTCCAACATTCTAACAAGAGGGCTAACAAAAACATAACTTTCATTAAACCTTCAATCAATAGTATAATATCACACAAAAATACTTTTAAGCTAATCTACAAAAACAAACTAACACACAATTGACAATAAGATAAATTAGCACACATAACACATTCTTTATTGAAGCAAACAGAAACATCAATCACAAACACTAGAATTCTATTCTAATGATCAATCTCTGCTGATCTCATTCTCGTCACCCTTGTCACATACCAAATATTCAATTG
This sequence comes from Phalaenopsis equestris, assembly GCF_001263595.1. NCBI lineage: Eukaryota > Viridiplantae > Streptophyta > Magnoliopsida > Asparagales > Orchidaceae > Phalaenopsis > Phalaenopsis equestris. The sequence goes on along the minus strand of NW_018237575.1, from coordinate 1,184 downwards.
TATAGAAGACAAGGGAGGGAGGAAATTTTGTAGCCTCCTTTTCATCAATCCATTTGTTCTTGTTATACATGGCTACCTGGGCATCTTGATAACTAGCCAAGTGATCAGATTGAAGTTTCATCTGCCAGCCACTCCAAGTGCTTGTATTGGTGGTACATCTCATGCAACTTGTTTTGGAGATTGGAAATCTCCTCTTCAATCTTCTTTAAATTGCTCTTCTCATTAAGCTCCTCTTCAATCTTCCCTAGCATGCTTGTCACCTTCTCCAAACTCTGTGCTAAGAATCAATTGAAATAAGTTTGGGCATCATTATGCACAAACTTAATTCCAACACCATTCTCTCTATTCTCCATTAAATCAAGTTAGATCTCCAAAACTCCTATTCTCTGGTCTATATCTTGAAGGAATGATGATTAAGGATGAAAGCTAGGTAGTTTTATAGAGAATACATGGCAAAAAATTGTTTTTTGGATTCTAGCACCAGCATCACAGGACTCTAGTGCTTAGGCAATAGTGTCCAAGTGACACTGATTCGCCTAATGTCAAATTTCTTCAATTTCCAATCATGTTTAATCCCTTAAATATTTTTATAAAGAATGATACTAAAGCAAAGGGTAGCCATGATACCACAATAATAAACATAAATCAAACCATACTGATAACTATGGGTTGCTGATCCCCAATAATTACTTACATGCAGTAGTATAACAATGACTTTAATGATATTTTTCACTTATGTATTCTTACTTTGCAACAGAACCAAAAACTTGATCCTAAAGAAAATTAGAATTGAAAAATAAGAATTTAACTTTTAATTTATATATATATATATATATATAGGGATACTACGCAATTATACATATTATTATCAAATAATATACGACTTTTTTATTAAGACTTGAATATCAATCCCATAGGGAAAATACACAATATGCACAAACTTTCCATTTTTAAAAATACAATTACTTAAACTATAGATATTTTCTCAATAAGTAAAATTTAATTCTTTTTGTATTTTTGATATTTTGACAAAACAATAAAACTTCTAAAGATAACCTGAGATTATGTAAAAGAAAAGCACTTGATATGAAATTATCTTTCTCCTTATCATGAATCAGTAATAAGTATAGGAATTCTATTTTAGAAGTATGCAAATAGGAGCAATAATATTCTTTACCCTTACT
>NW_018237574.1:0-329 GCF_001263595.1 Phalaenopsis equestris | reverse complement strand
TTATCTAGATAGTGTAAATAATTAGAATAAAATTACCTTAAACTTGTAAGATTATGTGTTAACATTTTTAAATGAAAAGTTACTTACTCCTTTAATTCTTTTGCCTATTTATTAACTCATTCAACTAATCACTTAATTAAAATAAATAAATAATAATTATAGTTTTTTAGAAAAAGATAAGCATGCCAAGCATGAACATATATGTCAAATCTTGACTCCAACTCATCAAATATGAACAACTTGTAGTAATATCAAACTAAGGGCCCATTTGGGGCAGTTTATTTGGTGCGATGACATTTTGAAAACGCACTTAGCCTGTTTGGGTAAAC
>NW_018237573.1:0-330 GCF_001263595.1 Phalaenopsis equestris | reverse complement strand
AGAGTAATTATTATAGATGGAGGATCACATTTTAGCAATAAGAGAATGGAGAAATTGATTAAATAATATGATATTATGCATAGATTCTCTACTGCTTATCATCCTCAGACTAGCGATCTAGTAGAGATATCAAATTGTGAAATAAAACAAATTTTAGAAAAAGTTGTAAATCCATATAAATTGGATTGGTCTGGTAGATTAGATATTGCATTATGGGCATATAGAACTGCTTATAAGATTCTAATTTGAATGTCCCCATCTAGACTTAATTTTGGAAAAAACATGCCACTTATCAGTAGAATTGGAGCAAAAAGCATTTTGGGCTATTAA
>NW_018237572.1:111648-112478 GCF_001263595.1 Phalaenopsis equestris | reverse complement strand
GATTCTCCATTTACTTAAGCTTCATTTCATGGTACCTTAGCCGTATTGATGTGTTCGTCTCACTTAAACGAGTCCATAGGATCAAACCCAAAGTTACTTGGTTGAATCTAGGCCGAGATCTTAAGGTTTTAGTGTGGACGGGCACGGGATCATTCTATCGGGGACGATGACGGGGAGCCGTTCGATCGAGCATGTATCAAATGGACGGAGGATATCAAGTCGGACAGCGCTTTGGGACATAAACAGCGGGCCGAGTCAGCAAGCTACGTGGACGGCGGCATCCAACCAGAGGGAGCCACGCATGCTTTCGGAGCCGTCATGGGTTGAGGTGGCACGCGCGGTTTAAATAGAAAAATAGGGGCATTTTCTTATTTATTTAATCCCCAAAACTTCAAAAATACATAACTTTGTGTAGAAAAATCACAAAAATAAAACAAAAATACCCTCTTGCTCAGTGAACATAGGAGAATAATGTGGAATAATTTTCAAGTCCATTTGGCACATATTTTATTTTTAATTAATTAAACACTGTTTGGAATCATTTGATTCTCCATGCATATTGACACATCACCTTGGCTTTAAATTTTGATATGTTGTAGCCTCTATCAAGGGAAGTATTCTATGATTTTTCCAAAGTCAGAGAAGGTCCTTATATAGAGACCCATATTTTTCAAGTTCTTTCACATTTTTTTCGTTAAAATAATCATGGAAATTAGCATATTGATTATAAAATCCTAAGAAAATTTTGGAAGGTCTACCATAACCAGAGAAACCTTTGAAAATAATTTCATGGGTTAAGTCATTTAAAACATCCTTAAATTTTTCAAATA
>NW_018237572.1:109184-109773 GCF_001263595.1 Phalaenopsis equestris | reverse complement strand
TGCTAACGAGGCTTTCCACGGTTTAAATGAAATTATGGAACTCATTAAGTTGGGTTTAGTAAGTTCATTTGGACTAAGTGAATCCAATAGAAAATAGTGATGCCGGAACGAGGGAACCATAGGATCCTAACCTGTTTCGCTCTAATCAAATTTATTATGCCTTCATAAAATTTAAAGAATTTCAACCATAGGGCCACCTGATTTGATATTATAACTTGACACACTAGAAAACTCGAACTCTTCACGGTAAGGAGCTTGGAGCTAGCATGGTGGGCAGCACGGCCATCTTCAACAGCAAAACCTGTCTCCCCTAGCAAAACCAATCTTCCTTCCTTAGCTTTAAACAACAAAGCCATAGGACTTTGAGGTTGCTTGCTTATGCAACGTAAACCCTCACCTTATCTTTAGGCCTTTCCATAGCCCTGATATACAATATAAGCCCTAACTCGTCTTAGAATTCTGAGGTTGTCGTTTATCACGACGTTAACCCTCACATCTTCCAGGCTATTTGTGTGATCATTTCACACGAATGTAAGCCCTAACTAATAAAATTGGCAGGATGAAACACCTAAATATTTCTCCTCAAAAC
>NW_018237572.1:105775-108923 GCF_001263595.1 Phalaenopsis equestris | reverse complement strand
GCATGTCTGAACCCAGCTTAATATAAACTCTACTTAATTCTTTATATTAAATAGGGGAACTTGTCGGCAAATACAAAGGTTTCACAGACCAAACAGACATCATACTTTCCTTAGTTTATTTGATCGAGCCTCATCCTCAAGTCTTGTGTTTATCCTTCGGGATAGATACAGAATTTGAGGTACAGTGCTCTTTCATTTTAAAATTATGAAACATATGGGGTCAGTTTGATTTCATACTTTAACGTCCTTCCGAAGCGGGTGACGGGATTTCGATTAAAATGACCGCCAGCTTCTTACGGGCAACTCCCCACAAACCATCCCCGAAATAATGCTGACAGATACCTAAATTTTGACTCTCTCTACTCTTAGAATTGATACCTAAATTTCAATTCTTACATCTTCGAATCAGTACCTAAATTCTGATTCTCATATTTCAAGGTCGATACCTAAATTTCGACCCTCTCTTCTGAAATTGATACCTAAATTTCAATTCTTACATTTTCAAATCAGTACCTAAATTCTGACTCTCACCTTTCGAGGTTGATACCTAAATTTCGACCCTTTCTTTTGGAATTGATACCTACATTTCAATTCTCACATTTTTGAATCAGTATCAAAATCCTGATTCTCATCTTTTGAGGTCGATACCTAAATTTCGACTCTCTCCTTTAAATTGATACCTACATTTCAATTCTCACATCTTTGAATTGATACCTACATTTCAATTCTCACATCTTTGAATTGATACCTACATTTCAATTCTCACATCTTTGAATTTATACCTACAGTTCAATTCTCACATCTCTGAATTGATACCTACATTTCAATTCTTACATCTCTGAATTGATACCTACATTTCAATTCTCTCATCTTCGAATTGATACCTACATTTCAATTATCTCATCTTCAAATTGATACCTTCAATTCTCACATCTTTGAATTGATAGCTACATTTCAATTCTCACATCTTCGAATTGATACCTACATTTCAATTCTCACATCTTCAAATCAGTACCCAAATTCTAATTCTCATCATTCAAGATCGATACCTAAATTTTGACTCTCTCCTTGAGATTGATACCTAAATTTCAATTCTCACATCTTCGAATCAGTACCTAAATTCTGATTCTCATCTTTTAAGGTCGGTACCTAAATTCCGACCCCTCTTGTCTTTTTGGAATTGATACCTAAATTTAAATTTCCACCTCGGGGTCAGCACTTACATACTGATTCCCCTCCTTTATAAATATATAAAATTTTATAACTCGAAATGCACTCTCTAATCCCCAATGAGAGTCTCTACTCCTTAATTTCAATCATACGATCATCCGCTAGTATCCCCCGCGAAAATAAAACAAATCACACGCACAGCTCTACACATCCTTCCGGGTCTATTGACTTAGGAGTTTGTATTGGTTTTTGTTGATCTCGTTGTGCAACGCCAATACGCGCGGTGTGCTTGCCCAGCACACCACCCCTATTGGGGGTTCATTTGTTGACCTCACTTTTGGTTGAGGTTTAGTTTTTCCTCTTTAGTAGCCTAAGGTCTAGCCATAGGACTTTCTTATTGACTATTCTTAGAAAATGAGACATGGAACCCTCACCATTAGAAATTCTACACTCTTCTCTACTCAACTTGGACTTCCAAATATTGAAGGTGGGGTCACTATGGGGGAAGCTCAAGATGAGTCACCCTTAGGATTGCTGGACCTAAGTGTTGACCTTGGGCGTTGGTCTGGAGCTAAGGCACTCACTACACTCACTACACTCATCTACACTCACAATAACTCACAACCCTAAACTCAAATTTCTAGCCTAGGTCCCTTGACCTTTTTGGGATACTCATGTAGATGGTCCCCTAAACCTACCATCCCTAGGGCTATGGGTTGACTAAGACCACTACATAGAGGACCCAAAATGGGATTTCATTTGTTCAATGGCTCATTTAGGGTGATTAGTTGCCCAATCCAATTAAAAACACCCATCTTGGCCTTTTGCCCCTAAACACCCCCAAATTACCAAAATATCCCTCCATAACCCAAAATCCTAAAAATTCCAAAAATTCCCAAAAAATCTCAATAAATCCCAAATATTCCCAATTTTATTTTTCTCAACTACCACATGACCCAATTTATCTAATTTGACCACCTTTAACCAAAACCCCCAAATTTGCCTTTAAGAGCTCAAGTTTCCCCAAATTCAACTCAAATGTCCATCAATTTGATCTCAATTGAATGTCCATCAATTTGATCTCGTCCATCAATTTGATCTCAATTGACCCCATTTACAATCCTAAACTCAAATTAACTTTTGATATGGACAAAATAAACTAAATCCAAGCTTAATTGGCCTATTATTTGAGCCCAATTTTGAATTAGGTCAAATCCCCAATTTTGACCATATGACATAATCTTACCAAATTGAACCTATAGCCTAGTCAATTGGCTCAAATTAACTTTGAAAAATCTTTATAACGTCCTTATACATCAAAATTAACCATCAATTGGCCTTGTTGAAGCCTCAAATCCATTTGTGTTTGGCCTAAATCCAAAATTCCCAAATTTAGCCCCAAATTGGCTAAGTCCCCAAATTTCACCCAATTGATTGCCTTAACTCTCAAATTGGCACCCAATTCATGTTGAAAAATCTTCATAGAGTCACTATTGACCATTTACAAAAATTAATTTTGACTTATCCCAAGGCTAACCCAAGCTAGACCCAAGCCTAGCCCAACATGACCAAATTGACTAAGATTCAAAATTCCGTCAAATTGACCCTTCAATTGAGCTCAAAACCATTTTCATCCTTCACCAAAGTTATTCCTTATGATCATCAACACAAAATGTGACTTTTATTTGGGCCAATTATCATGGATAACTCAGCCCAAACCCAAGTTTTGGTAATTTGCACCTACTTGGACCCATGCACTAAATGTGACCTAACCACCCTAAAGTCACCAAATTAACTCCACCACAACCATTAGTTGGACTTAGTGACCAGTCCAAACTCCATGAAACCACCTAAATCAAGCCATGGACCAAAAGTCCCTCAAATCAAGGGATATTGTTTACAAAAATGCATGTGCTTAAGATATCCTTTCCAAAATTAGGTATTATTGCTCTAATTTATTGTGAAATATACCCCTGGG
>NW_018237572.1:97173-105631 GCF_001263595.1 Phalaenopsis equestris | reverse complement strand
ATGGAGCTCCTCTGCCCTCCACCTAAGCACCACAATGCACCCAAACTTATGCCCTGAGAGCCACCCCATGGCCATTTTTAAAAAAACTCACCTCCACGACCATGGGAGGTGTGCTAAAATTTCTTTAGAGAAGCCTCTCCAAACTTCTGACAGAGCTTCATTAAGATTCGTCACTGCATTCCAACTATTTTCTCCCACCAAGTTCAATTGTCATAGCTCAATTTTGAGCTTGAAACCTTGTCGGAAACCAGGACAGAGCTCATTACCCCTCCACACGCCTCCAAAATCAAATTAAATCTACCCACACCTTCACAACAGTGAAAGAAGCCAAAGCCCCATAAAATCCCCCTCCCACAGAGCCTCTACCATAGCTCTAGACCAACACCGAAATTCAGTCGTGATCGAATTCATACTTAGGCCTTACACCAAGACCAGGGACTTAATCCCTAGCCTCCTTGGACCCCAACAAACGTGCCAAGACTCTCTGACTGAAGCTACACTTCTCAGAGCAAAGCTATAAAACCTCACCTCCTCCCGAGCCTTTTTCGATTCTCCATTTGCTAAGAGTTAATTTGATTGCTTGATTATCATATGGATGTGTTCGTCTCACTTAGACGAGTCTATAGGATGGATCAAACAGTGATTTGGTTGAGTCTAGGCTGAGATCTTAGGGTTTTAGTGTGGACGGGCTGAGATCTTAGGAGTCTAGGCTGAGATCTTAGGGTTTTAGTGTGAACGGTCACGGGATCATTCTATCGGGGACGATGACGGGTTTGCATTTGATTGAGCGTGTATCAAATGGACGGAGGAGATCGAGTCGGACAGCGCTTCAGGACATAAACAGCGGGTCAAGTCAGTGTTGAGGTGGATGGTGGCGTCAAATGAGAGAGCACCGCGTGGAGCTTCAGAGTCGTTGTAGGTTGAGGTGGCACACGCAGTTTAAATAGATAAATAGAGCTTTTTCCTATTTATTTAAATACCCCTAACTTAGAAAATTCATAACTTTGTGTAGAAAAATCATAAAAATAAAACAAAAAATACCCTCTTACTCAGTGAACAGAGGAGAATAATGTGAAATAAATTTCAAGTTCATTTGATGTATGTTTTAATTTTAATTAATTCAACACTATTTTAAATCATTTCATTCTCCATGCATAGTGACACATCACCTTGGCTTGAAATTTTGGCATGTTATAGCCTTCGTCAAGGGAAATATCCTCTGATTTTTTTAGATTTTTCTAAAGTCATAAGAGGTTCCTATACAGAGATCCATATTTTTCAAATTATTACACATTTTTCCTTCAAAATAATCATGGAAAATTAGCATATTGGTTATTAAATTCCAAGAAAATTTTGAAAGGTCCATCATGACCAGAAAAACCTTTGAAAACAATTTCATGGTCAAGTCATTTAATACATTCTTAAATTTCCCAAATACTAAATCACTAAGATAATTAATATTGGAAAATATAAACATTTAAATGACTTGTTTTTTAATCTCCACTATGGTTTCTAATCCAGTTTGAAAATATTTTGAGTTCATTTCATAACTTATGTTGATTTTTAAAAATAAACATCATTTTTGGCATTTAAATGATTTCTAAAAATCAAAATATAACTCAAAAAATTATGAAACTTAGTTTTTTGAGTTCTCTGTGATCAGGGGTATTTTCTAAAAATAAGACAATATTTAGAATAAAAACTTGATTTTTAACCTATTTTAAATATTTAAATAATTAAAAATCCCTAAAAATGAAAAAAAATAATAAAACTCATGAAAATGTTCTAAATTACTTCCTAAGCACTTAGGAGCAATTAGGATATTTTCCCTGGTTTTCTAAATAAAGATATTGAATTTTAAAGCTTAAAATAACTTTTAAAGGCTACAAAAATGGATTTCCACCAAAATAATTCCAATAAATCAAATGAAATTTAGAAAAAAATAAAATCTTCTCCTCTGAGTTCTTTGACTTTAGGGAGACTTTTCAAAAATATAAAACTTAATTTTCTCCATTTAAAATATTTTATATTTAACAAACACCCCAGAACTTAAAATAATTCTTGAAATTCACATAAAATTAAAAAAATCTTGAAATTTCGTCCAAAGACTTTTCTAGTTCAGGTCTACCTCTAATAAAAATTTCAAGGGATTAGAAGCCAGTTTGGTCAAGTTAGGAATTTTCATTGAAAAATCCTATTTTTGCATGAAAATAACTATATAAATTAAATTAAATTTTGAAAAATCACATTTTCTCCTCTGATGTCTTAATTGACTCATGAATGAGGTAGGATAAAAATTTCAAAGTTATTTGAATTTAATTTGACAAATTATGAAGTGATAGAGCCTTAGGGGCAAATGTGTAATTTTGTAAATTTAGCCTTAATTAACATTTAGGCTTAATTTAAGGAGGGAAATATGTAACCTCTGATCTTAATCAATTTATTTGATGTTTGAAACATAAGGGGTTAATTGGTAGAAACCAATCTTACTTCTCTCATTAAAAAGATAAGTTAATAAATTTCTAAATTATTATAATTTGGGAAGTTTATTAAAATAAAATGAATCTAGGACTTAGGGGTATGACTTTTGAGTCAATAATTAATCAATTTAATACCCCTATTTTGATGTTCAAATAAAATCCAAATCATGAATCATGATCACCTAAAGTTTGATCTTTTCAGAACTAATTAAGACACTCACCAAGGTCTTAAGGGCTTAGTAGTGACTTAGGCTAAATCAAGTTTTATTTAAATGAGGATTAGAATAATAAATATCATTGAAAAGTAAAACATATTTCAAATACTACAAGCCCAATTAGGGTTAAAATTTGGCTAAGTGTTCCAACAACACTAACTTGCCTCTTTAAGGGTCTTCACCCACATAATTCTTAAATTGAATCACAAGTGATAATTAACCTAGCTTAGAGATAATTGAGACATCAATGTTCACTGAGCATTAAGGGTATTTACATGATGACTTATTAAGCAAATAAGTTTAAAAGGAACTCGGGATTTTTCCACCAGACAGCGAGAGAGTAGCATGTACCTGCTTCTTTCTCTAGATCTGTTGGATACCTAGGAGATCTACTCAACTTAATATGTTTTGCTTGGCAACATCATCCTTAATTAAACTCTTAAGGACCCACCAAAATATGACATAGGGTTAGGAAAACTACCAAAACCTTACTTTTTGCCTCTATATAAATTGCTCTGACATGCATTTTAAGTTTCAAGTGGTGGAACGAAAAGACTCGCCAGGTACGCTTTTACAGTTTTTAGTGTTGTCTTCCTTGTATTTGTATGCTATACTTTTATGCTTACACAATTTGCATGCTAAACAACGGTGTCACCCTGCATGAAAACTAAAACTATCAGGATAGCCACAAAACCAAAACCAAAACCAAAATTAAAATCAACCATGATAAAATTCACTGCCACAACATTCAAAATATAAAACAACTCAAAATTTAATCACAAATATCACACAAAACTATAACTTCATCTAAATTAAGATGTCTCTATAGGATGATCGGGAATCCCTTGGAGGAGGTAACCTACGGTTGCTAATAAGGCTTCCCACGGTCTAAATGAAATTATGGAACTCATTAAGTTGAGTTTAGTAAGTTCATTTAGACTAAGTGATCCAAAAAAAATAGTGATGCTGGAACAAGGGAACCGTAGGATCCTAACTTGTGTAGCTCTAATCAAGTTTAACATGCCCTCATAAAATTTAAAGAACTTCAACCATAGGGTCACCTGATTTGACATTATAACTTGACACACTAGAAAACTCAAACTCGTCGCGGCAAGGAGCTTGGACCCGGCATGGTGGGCAGCACAGCCATCTTCAAATTTGCCCCAACCTGTCTTTTCCAACTAAACCATTCTTTCTTCCTTAGACTTAAACAAAGACTTAAACAACAAAGCCGAAACAACAAAGCCGTAGGACTTCAAGGTTACTTGCTTATGCAACGTAAATCCTCACCTTATCTTTAGGCATTTGTATAACCCTACTATACAATATAAGCCTTAACTCATCTTAACTCGTCTTAGGATTCTTAGGTTATCGTCTGTCATGACCTAAATCCTCACATCCTAAATCCTCACATCTTCTAGATCACATCTTCCAGGCTATTTGTGAGGATAGTTTCACAGAATGTAAGCCCTAACTAATAAATATGGCAGGATGAAACACTTAAATTTTTCTCTCCAAAACTGAAGCCAAACATTAAGAAAGCTTGGAAAGTCACTGGGGTTCTCCTCTGGATCCATGACATCCTTTAATTCTTCATCCTTTGGATTCTACAATAAAACGTTCCAAATTTGAACCAATCCCCTTTCACACCTCTACATCTGATCTCATTGAAAAGTCCTACCCTTTGAAACTCCTTGAAGATAATATTTCCTGATTTTTATCGAGAGTCTTCTTAGGTGACTTTGGTCATTTAAGATGTAATTATCTAGAAGGGCTTGCCCTTATAGGAAGCATGTCCGAACCCAGCTTAATATAAACCCTATTTAATCCTTTATATCAAATAGGGGAACTTGTCGGCAAATATAAAGGTTTCACAGACCAAACAGATGTCATATAGTCCTTAGTTTATTTGATCGAGCCTCGTCCTCAAGTGTTGTGTTTATCCTTCGGGATGAATACAGGATTTGAGGTACAGTGCACTTTCATTTAAACTATGAAAAATATGGAGTCAGTTTGATTTCATATTTTTTAAAAAACTAAATATATATATATAAATTAAAACGTCCTTCCGAAGCGGGCGACAGGATTTCGATTCCGGTGACCGACAGCTTCTTAAGGGCAACTCCCCACCAACCCAAAAATAACACCGACATGATCACAATATAAATGTTCTAATAAGTATGAAAATTCACATTGTACTTCAAAGCTAGTTAAGCGGGCTACGGCCGCTCACGCGAACATATGTAGCATACTAAAAAAAACTCGAATCCATATATCTAGGCATATAGCTTGCAAGCTTAATTTGATTGTACAAAATGTGACAATCACTTATAAAAGACATGTAAGATGTCTTATGTAGGCATAAACATACTGAATAAAACATGTAAAGCAATCACAATTGGCTAACAAAAGGTATGCAGTCGAGCCAACCGATATTGGTCGACCGATTGAGCCATCTGAGCGAGCGACAACCGATCGAGCCAGATAATATCGGGCGACCAGTTAAGCCAGCCTAAAGAAGGTGGTTGAGCTAACTGATATCAGTCAACCAATCAATCCATCTATCAAGGGACGACTGATCGAGCTAGACGATACCAGTTAGCTGGTCAAGCTAGCCTAAAACGGGTAGTCGAGCCGGCTAATATCAGTTAACCAATCAAGCCATTTGGCGAGGGAAGACCAATTGAAGAGGATGATACCCAGAGGTTTGTCAAGCCAGTGTAAAGTAGTCGACCGAACTGACTGATAACAGTCGACCAATCAAGCTCTCTAGCGAGGATCAAATGATCGAGTTGAACACTACCAAGCATCTGATCAAGTTGGTCTGAAGCAGATGGTTGAGGTGATTGATATCAGTTGAGTGATTAAGCTATCTGACAAGGGATGACCAATCAAGCCAGATGATACCATGCAATGGTCAAGAAGATCGACGGTGGCCAACCAAAGGCAATGGATGGTCCGAAAAGTATGCAAAATTAATCATTTTAAATGCACATTTAAAAGAGATGATGACATGAAAAAAATGCAAACATACCCAATCATATTTTGATAGGTTCTAGGGTGGGATGAACTCATAGTTAACATCAATTAAGCCACATAATTGTTTGACAAAATGGGAGAGACTATTTCACGTGAAGAAAACCTACACAAAAATAAAGGTTTTCCCTCACACACATAGCCTTCACGATATAGGGAATAAGAATCAAAGGAATTCCTCGTTCTCTAGATCAGTGTGGCTTCAATCCATTCATCAAGGGTTGGAGCACCCAAACGATCATGACATTATCATAATATTGACCGATTAAGACAATGTGTTAGGGAACTCAAGGATTTGTGGAGGAAATCAATGAAAAATATCTCTAATCTAAAGGTTACTATAACACAAAATCTAACGTCTAATTCCTTAACATCAGACATAAGTGACTTGTTATGAATGAAATTGCAAGAGTGTGGGTCTTATATCTCCTATGTGATGGTTGAAGACATGTTTTTTGGGCTTGTTCCTAGCTCTGACCTCGCACTAGTGAAGATAGCTCCATTCGATCTTCAAAAGAGGATGAAGCTCTACTTTTCAAGGAGGAAGACCAAGGAAGCTCCAAGAAAACCTATCACACTATTCCTTTCTCCAAAAAATGAGATTTTCGGTGAAGGAAATGGTGATGAAGAGGATGAATATGAAGAAGAAGAAGAAGAAGAAGAAGAAGCTAGAAGTATATTAAAAAATTCCCTAATATCCTCTCACCACCCTCTGGAACTCCCTCTCAGCTCCTCTTCTGAAATCCTACAAATGAAGTTCCTTGAATCAGCCTCTACATGATGCCTGTCTCCTTCTTCCCTATCCAAGAATGCTTTATGCATGATCCATAAGGTTGATGCCACTCAACCTTTTATCCCATGGAATTTCATCAAAAAATGGCAACAATACTTGCACACTTTGGTCCCTTCCAAAAGTGGAAAAAAACTAGATTAAAGGAATTTATTGTCCCACAGGCAAGGCAAGTTTGGTTCCTCCATTTTTAGCTTACTGTCAAGCGTTTTAGTGAAAAAAATGGGTTGGGAATATATGTGCTCAACTTACTATTTCAAATCACTGTTCAAGGCACCTAAGTGCCATATGAGTCCCCTCTACTGTCTGGGAGTGGGTAGCTGGTGGAGCCTATGCACCAATTGGGTGCCGCTAAAGCACTACCTTTCAGAGTAAGTGCTCAAAAGAAGCTCCCAAATATTGTCACTTATGTGCCAAAAATGGGGGTGCATGCACCCCTTAACTATATTCGAAGTCTGTAGGTGCCACAACGGGCGCTTATGTGCCATGGGGTGGTGCCCTTAAGAAAATTCTTTTTTTTCTATTATTGGTTGAGGCTCCGTGCGGGGAATTCCTATGGATCCTTGAACCTCCGAAGGACATCCAAGAAAAAAAATAAGCTCTCCCACAGCGGGGTAGGCATTGGGATGCACCTTATCAGACGAAAGTCGCTAGCTGGAGCCAAGTACAACCCTAACTGTCTAAACCACAATTTTATTCTTGAACGTCCGTTGAAGGATTTTTACTAATCAGAAAGCTAAAAAACCATGTATCATTAAAATAAACTTTCTTGAAGTTTCAAATTGAGGATTTTAGTTTCAAATGGCGTCCCAGACCCGGGTCGGTACAAACCCAATTTTTACCGAGCAAACGTGAGGGGGTTTTCATAATGGCATTGACCACAAGAAACTTAGAATAGATGCATTATGTTCTATACACACCTAAAAAGACATTAAATATGTCACATGTTAGAGTTATCATCACCAAACAGTGAGCTCTCTTGGGTATGGTTGAATCGGTACCAACCCTAGTTTCATGCTCGAGACACATACCATAAGATCCGAACAGATGTCTTAGATTATGGGAGACTATGAGTAAGCGAAATATAGTCTTTTAGCATTCAAGTGGACATCCTATACATATGATATCAAAATTTATATTGATGGGGGTCTCGCCAAGAGATTCACATGTGACCATGGTGAAGATGTTATGACTGTGCAAGAATGTTATGATGAACTCCCAGAGCTTTTCAGAAAAGCAGATCAATCTTTCTATATTGATTATAATGCCTTCAACCAACTAACAATACACACTTCTCAAAGATTTTGAGGGTAGACACTTGGATTTGTTGTTTCATTTGAGACCTTGTTTTGGTGAAACTCCACTATATATGCAACAAGAAACTTCAGATATCACATCAATTAATCAATTACTACATGAAAAGAATGAAGAGGAACATCACTTTGCGAGAATGACCACTCTGAGTGGATCAAACACTATTCAAACACGTCGTAAAAGATCAATTTTGTATTGTTTTGAATTTTTTGTGCAATCCACTCTTATTTAAATGAAGCTTGAAATAATTTAGGAACATGATGTGTTATTCAAACTTTTAATTTTTTTCAAATTTATCAAAATAGTTTAAATTAATTTCAATACTATCAAAATAATTAATTCATTATTTTCCTTCAATTAGCATAATTTTAATTTTTTTTTTAAACAAAAAAATTATTTATAAAAATTTTTAACTTAAATAAATAAATCAATCAATTAAAATATTTTAAATATAATTCATTATTAATTTTAATATTTAAAAAATTTATTTAATTGACATTTAAATAAATTATTACTAATTTCTCCTTAATTTAAATCATGTTATCAATATTATTTTTAATTTAAAAAATTATTTAGTTACAAATATAACTAAATATAAATTTATAATAATTAATATTTTAAAT
>NW_018237572.1:96134-96958 GCF_001263595.1 Phalaenopsis equestris | reverse complement strand
AGTTTTTTAAACTTTAATTTAAATTAAAAAAGTTATAATAATATTATTAAATAAATCATTAATTAAAAATTATCATTATATATATTTAGAAACCCTAATACAATAATACAATATTTATTTAAAAAAAAATAATTATATTAAATGTTGGTTAATCCCACATTTTGTAAAGTGTGTTTATACGATTTTATACAAATAATACTTTTTAATAAAATATACATTATTTATACATATTTGCTCGCTTTCAAAATACATTTTCATCCACGCTCCCTAATTAGGCTTTGTTTGAAGGAAGCGCTTATTTGGTCCGGAGCACGGACGTAGAGACCGTCCATGCTCCAATCAAATAATGACACATGTATTTGTGGGCCCCACTCCTAAATAAATAAAAAAAGAATTTTAATTACACGGCCCGGCCCGACCCAGCGTATCATGACATAAAAAGGCATTATTTGGAATTTTCCCACCTACTTAATTACGTCGTCTCGGCCCGAACGTCTCCAATCGGGCGGAATTTAAACTACCAAAATAAAACGGAAGACAAACAGATCCGATTGTTTCACTTGTTCCATCCTCTTCTGCAAGAGAAATCGCCCCGTTTGAGTCCCTTCATGTTTTAGGGCTTGCATTTGAAATCGTCATTCGCCCCGTTCGAGTCCCCTCTTCACACGAAAAATGGAAGCTAACGAGCCCACCGGAGAGACCGAAGTACCCGAGACGATGGAAACTACAGAGCATGAGAAGAAAAGAAAAGAGATGAAGATGAAGAACATCAAAGAGCTCAAGAGTCATGAAAGAGCATCAAGATAATATATATATATATATAT
>NW_018237572.1:93397-94558 GCF_001263595.1 Phalaenopsis equestris | reverse complement strand
GAATTTTATTTGAAAATCAAAATAGGGGTATTAAATTGATTAAATATTGACTTCAAAAGTCATCCCCCTAAGTCTAGGATCATTTAATTTTAATAAACTTCCAAATATTTAACGATTTAGAAATTTATTAATCTTAATTAAGAAAGTGAAATTGGTTTCTACCAATTAACCGCTTTGTGTTTCAAACATAAAGTGAATTAACTAAGATTAGAGGTTACCCATTTTCCCTCCTTGAATTAAGCCTAAATGTTAATTAAGGCAAAATTCCCAAAATTACACATTTGCCCTTAAGGCTCTAACACTTTATAATTTATCAAATTCAACTCAAATGACTTTAAAATTTTTATCCTACCAAATTTCCAAAATTACACATTTGCCCCTAAGGCTCTAACACTTCATAATTTGTCAAATTCAATTCAAATGACTCTGAAATTTTTATCCTACATTATTCGCGGGTCAATTAAGACATCAGAGGAGAAAATGTGAATTTTCAAAATTTTATTTAATTTATATAATTATTTTAATGCAAAAATAGGATTTTTCAAATAAAATTCCTAACTTGACCAAGGTAAATTATAATCCACTGAAATTTTTATTAAAGGTATACTTAGACTAGAGAAGCCTTTGGATAAAATTTCATAATTTTTTAAATTCTCTGTGATTTATTAGAATTATTTTAATTTTTGGGCTATTTAATAAAAATAAAATATTTTAGGTAGTAAAAATTAAGTTTTATATTTTTGAAAAATTTCTCTAAGGTCAGAGAACTCAGAGGAGAAAATTTTACATTTTTTTGATTTTTCTTTGATTTATTGGAATTATTTTAGTGAAAACTCATTTTTTAGCCTTTAAGAATTATTTTAAGCTTTAAAATTCAATATCTTTATTTAGAAAATCAGGAAAAATATTCTAATTGTTTCTAAGTAATTAGAAAACAATTTAGAACATTTCCATGAATTTTATTATTTTTGTGATTTTTAATTATTTTAAATATTTAAAATAGGCTAAAAATCAAATTTTTATCTTAAATATCGTTTTATTTTTAGAAAATACCCCTGATCACAGAGAACTCGAAAAACTAAGTTTCATAATTTTTTGATTTATATTTTGATTTTTAAAAATTATTTAAGTGTTAAGAATGGTATTTATCTTTAAAAATCA
>NW_018237572.1:92279-92531 GCF_001263595.1 Phalaenopsis equestris | reverse complement strand
TAGAAGTTTGGTGGAGTGTGGAGGTGTATTGGGCTCTATCCTGGTTTCCGGCAGGGTGGCGAGCTCAAAATTGAGCTCCGGCAAGGGGAATGGGTGAGGTAAAAGGGTTGGAATGCGCTGAGGGGGTCTTAGGGAAGCTCAGTGTGAAGTTTGGAGAGGCCTCTCTAAGGAAATTTCAGCACACCTCACATGGCCGTGGGAGGTTAGTTTTTATAAAAATCGCCATAAAGTGGCTTCTTGGTGGCAAAATTT
>NW_018237572.1:90758-91515 GCF_001263595.1 Phalaenopsis equestris | reverse complement strand
ATTGGATGCCAATTTGGAGGTTAAGGCAATCAATTGGGTGAAAGTTAGGGACTTAGCCAATTTGGGGCTAAATTTGGGAATTTTGGATTTAAGCCAAAATCAAATGGATTTGAGGCTTCACAAAGGCCAATTTATGGTTGATTTTGATGTATATGAATGTTATTAAGATTTTGCAACATTAATTGAGGTCAATTGACTAGTCTGTGGGTTCAATTTGGTGAGATTAAGTCATATGGTCAAAATTGGGGCTTTAACCTAAATCAAAATTGGGTTCAAGTCATGGGCCAATTAAGCATGGACTTGGTTTAGTTTGGTCATATCAAAAGTTATTTTGAGTTTGGGATTGGAATTGGGGTCAATTGAGACCCAATTGATGGACATTTGAGATGGATTTGGGGAAATTTAGGTCTTTAATGGGTAATTTGGATATTTTGGTAAAAGATGGTCAAATTGGCCAAATTAGGTTATGTAGTAGTTAAGAGAAATAAAATTGGGATTATTTGGGATTTATTGGGATTTTATGGAAATTTTTGGAATTTTTGGGATTTTGGGTCAAAGAGGGGTATTTTGGTAATTTGGGGGTGTTTTGGGGGTAAAAGGCCAAGATGGTTATTTTGGTAGAGTTGAGGTACCAATCATCACCAATAAGCCATGGACCAAAGGAAACCCCATTTTGGGTCCTGTACATAGTGGTCTTAGCTAAACCATAACCCTAGGGCTAGTAGTTTAGGGGACCATCTACATGAGTATCCCAAAA
>NW_018237572.1:71057-90701 GCF_001263595.1 Phalaenopsis equestris | reverse complement strand
AGTGTAGTGAGTGCCTTAGCTCCAGACCAACACCCAAGGTCATCCCTAAGGTCCAACAATCCTAAGGGTGACTCATCTTGAGTTTCCCCCATAGTGATCCCACCTACTAAGTACTTAGAGGTTGAGAGCAATATGTGGAACTTCAAGTTGAGAAGAGAAGGGTAGAATTTCTAATGGTGAGGGTTCCAAGTCTAGTTTTCTAGGAATAGTCAACAGGAAAAGTCCTATGGCTAGAACCTAGGCTACTAAAGAAGAAGAACTAAACCTCAACAAAAAATGAGGTCAACAACGCCCGAGCTCCATCCTCTATTGCAAGAGAATTCCCTTCGTATTCTAGGGTTTGCATTTGGTATCTTCATTCGCCCCATTCAAGTCCCCTCTTCACACGAAAATTGGAAGCTAACGAGCCCACCAAAGAAACCGAAGTGCCCGAGACGATGGAAACTATAGAGCATGAGAAGAAAGGAAAAGAGATGAAGAAGAAGAACACCAAAGAGCTCAAGAGTCATGAAAGCGCATCAAGGTAATATATTTTCTTTGTTGCTCTCAAAATCTAGTATTGCAGTGTGGTAATAATTTGATACTTTTCTTGTATAACACTATAATAATTCCATAATAATACTGAAATAATACCAAAATAATACTATAATAACACCAACTCTATAATAATATCATAAGAACACCATAATAATACTGTAATAATACCATAATAACACTAGCGATATAATAATACCATAATAATACTATAATAATACCATAATAAAATCATAATAAAAACATAATAAAATCATGATAAAACCATAATAATGTTTCAATAACACCTCAAGAACACTAAAAGGACACCTTAATAAAACTTGAATAACATCTCCATCTCTTTAATGCTTTTTAGGTATATTTTTTTGTTTAGGGTTTTCGCTTTATTGATTTATAGATAGCTAATTAGCTATATTTTTTGCATGTTTTTTTTTATTTGCAGGTTTGTGAACCCAAGGCCCTTCAGTTGTAGGTGTCGTCCATCTGTTGTAAGAGATGTTCTTGATAAATTCAAGCTTGGCATATTAGAGGAGAGAAGGAATAGTTTGAGTCCATTGAATGTAGATCAATTTTTTTATCTACTTCCTTATCTGCAAGACAATGTTCTCACACTACAAATATTAAAGTGTTGGCAATATGAGAGAATGGTATTTAGAATAGGTGAGAAAGATCTCAGAATAAGCTCTGATGAGATTGCCCTACTGATAAGCTTGCCGAACAGAGGAGTAGTGCCAAAATGGAAAAAAAATCTCCGTCTTCCAGTGTGGATGCAGGCCAAATTAAGAGTGAGATTTTTAATGTGTCAAGCGGGGAGTGTTCTACACCTTTTGCTGAATTATTTTAAAAGTTTTTGTTATCAAACTTATTTTTCCCTTCTAGTAACCTTAGTGTTCCCAAGGAGCTTTACACCTTTGCTGAGAACGTACAAACATTCAGCTCATTTAATTGGCCTGCAACGTTATGTGATCTCATCATGGAGCAAATCAATGCAGTAGCCATTAAAATAAGGCAAAATCGCTCTTTGGGATATATATAAATAGTTTTCTTTATCTCCTAACAATAAGTGCATTATATTAACCTCATAAAATTCATTCATTTTGTACAAAACATCATATGACATTACTTATACACAGCTCTGGTTTTACGAGCATACAACTTTGTTCACTCCTGCTCATTCTAAGGCCAGACCCAGAATGTTGATGTGATCGACCGATGCAAGTTGGACTTTGTCGAAACTTGACATAGCCTTCAAGAGGCTCAGTCTAGCACAAGTGATTTAAATTATACTTGTTTAATTTTAGCTCTTGTTGTAATCATGTGTTATGCTATTATTTTTTAACGTCCTATAATGCTTAATTAAATTGTAGGTTCATGATAAATTCTTGGATTTGAAAGAGGAAGAACGTCATTTGCTAGCCAAGCCTGACGAAGGATTATCCAATCTAGAAAGGACAGTCTCACAACAAGAAGCACAAGCCAAACCACAATCACCAGTGCAATATGATGTCGGATCGTTTCTCTCGAGCGAAATCACCCAAGAGCCACCGAAAGGTGGAGTCAATCAAAGCCTCAAAGTAATCATTGAGCTACTTAGAGCTCAGGAGAAACGGTTCAGGGAATTCTAAGGAGCACTCACTACAATAAATACAGAAGTCTTAAATATACAAGAGACAATGTTAAGACTGCATAGTAGCATTGAAAAAATAAGGCAACTAAGCATTGAGAAAGACAGAGAGTTGAAGTAAAAGTACACCCAGGTGTCTTCTCTTGTAGAAGAAAACATTGGATTCGAATATGGAACCTAACAACCATCCCCTGTAGAAGCAATCAATGAGATGAATGAAATGGGAACATATCAATCAACACTTGGTGAGGCAGTGATTAAGTTGCCAGAAGAAGGAGCCCACTAGTAATTCGTTAGTAGCTTAATTGAAAGAGTGAAAGGTGGACAAAGCAGAAAAAAGATAAAGTTGGCTTCCCCTTATGCTGGTTTTGAGTATAAAAGAAGAAAACTAAAAATGGATGTTGTTCAGCCCTCAGATGCTATTCCGGAGACTCCTGTTGTAAGGTCTGAGGATTTCCCTATAAATGCCGAACATATAGATGTATTTGATAGTGTAGAAGAACCAACAAAATCACATGATGACGAAACAATAACAACTCCAATTGTAGATAGTTAGGCCAAGGCCAAAAATGGCCTTCAAATAATTATTTCTCCTGTTGTATATAGCTCAACCATTGTAGAAGAACCATCAAAATCACCAGGTGTAGAAAGCCTAACCATTGTAGAAAAACCTATAATAGTGGTATGATGAAATGGGTTTATATACTGAGTTTTTTACTTGTTAAATTGACTTCATATATCTCTTAATTAGTGTTTTTTTGTAGCCACAACGCTCGGTACCCAACATCGATTATCCTGGCAGAGTGCTTATATCCTTAGAAATGTATTCCGTAATTGATGAATGTTTGTCCATGTACAATCAAAGGTGAGTAGACCTTCTTTTAAATCTATGTATTGCAATTGGTTTACAATCAATGACTCAATGTCCATGTACACTGCAGGCATGATATTTTGTTCAATAACGACGATGTTTTCATAAACTACGGTAGAATGTTAGATTTACTACAAGGGGGACTGGATTGCAAACAAACATATTGATGCATTTGCCGCCCAACTAAAGAGAAGGAAGGATAGTTATCCTAATTCATTCAGACTCTATTTATATATCACGCCATTATACTGGGTAAGTACAAAAATTATACTTAATTATTAAATTCATATTATTATTAGTAACATTTTTGTATGATATAATGCAGATGCATAGACGCGACCAATATTCTTCGTTGGTTGGACATATCACAATAACTGAGGTAAAAAAGGCCGACATTATATTATTTCCTATTATTCACAATGGATACTGTTGGTTGCTGATTTGAGAAATAAAAAATGGAAGTTGTACGATTGGTTACCCAACAAGATGCACAAGGGGGTGTGCTATGACGTTGTAAGTATTTTTCATAGAATATCTCATTCTTATTCAGTTATCTAAATGCACTAATCACTTCCACATGATAATTTGCCAGATCAAATTGTTTGTAAAAGATGGTGGAAATGAGTTCAGAGCCAATTTGGTCAATTGGTCACTATCACTCGTGGGTGGAGTCCCTGTACAAAATAATAGTGTTCACTGTGGCATGTTTGATTGCAAGTTTATGGAAAAGTTAGTTCAAGTCCACCAAAGTGACTGAAGTGAAGAGAAAGATTGGCAGGCGGATATGTCAAAATTTAGGGTAGAGTTTGCCCATGATCTATGTTTCTGGACTATGTCTCTAAAATTAGCAAAATTCTGATGTATATGTGTTTGTATATGTGTATATATTATTTATTTTGAGGTTGAAACCTTGGATTGGATACCACAATTGTTGTATACCAAACATTAGTGCTTCAATTTTGATCAGGTTGGAGCAGTTCTAATTGGAATTGGTACACTAATTGATTTAGTGACGCTCCAATGTAATTAACTGCCTCAAACGACACATACGATTCTTAAATTCTATAGACTTCATGAGTTTGACATTATTCTAATTTGATTTGTATAACGTTTAAGTAGGAATGCTTATAATTTTATTTATATTTTATTTATGTTTTTAGCTGTTTTTAGCAATAAGAATTGAATTTTGTAATAAGTAAATATAGTTAAAACAAATTTATATTTTACGCTTTAGTTTAGCTAGCCGTGAATTAAATTTTAACTTGGAGAACTCATCCAAATTGATTTGTTATTTTTAAAAACTTCTTTTGATTCAAATTTATTTAGATATTTCATAAAATTATTATTTATTTTAAACAACTTTTTTTCCTGTAATATTAACTTTTTTTCTGTAATATTCCAATAATGCTTCAATAACAAGGCGGAAGATTCCAATAATGCTTCAATAACACGATAGAATATTCCAATCCGACCACGACATTTTCTCCTCTAATAAAGCTAGAATGAAACCGCAGAATATTCTAATCCAACTGTGGAATATTCCAATCCAACTGCAAAATATTCCAATATTGCGTGGGAATATTCTTTTATTACAGCTGCATAATTCCATCTAACCACACATCAATATATTACCTCAATCACACGGGGGAATATTCCCTTAGCGCGACTGAATAATCTAATAATATCAGAAAACAGTCACAATGTCACAAGAATTATTGCCACAATACTTTTGTAATATTACCATAAAACTACCAGAATAAAACCAAAAACTGCTTCAACAAATTTACAAAACTTAAAGTATTTAAAGATTTTCAATATAATTTGATTATATAATACATCCATTTAAAGGAATTTTAAGATTGATATCACATATATTGCACTTAGAGTTAAACAATGGACTACATCAACATTTCAGTGTAAGTTCGTGATGGCTGCGGTGTAAAATATTCTTATTTTTTAAGAGAACCATAAAATTAACACTCAAGAACATATTTTATTTAATATATCGTGTAAATGCATGGAATTTCAAAAACATGCCTAACTGAGACTATCTGATATTGCAGTCAAATTTGTGTCACATGGGATATGTGGTTCTTGACTTGTTGAAGCTTCTTGCACCTTTCCTGTATTCAAATGGTTTAAGATAGAGTAATGTAGATATACTCTCAAATGGTTTAGTATTTTTTTAATGTAGACATTCATACTTTTTACTCTCTTATTTTTCCCTTAGTACCCTTTTAACCTAGAAGTGGAGATTCCTTTCGGTCTCATCTTCCCGGGGTCATTTAATTTGCACTTTGTATTTGAAGATTTATTTTTTTGTTCTTATTCTTTGCCTGAGGTTCTTTCCCAACTAATATGACATCAAAATATATAGATAATTGTTTAAATTATTCCAACATATGTTGCTCAAGTAATTCAATTCCTTGTGCTCTATTAATAAGTTGGTAGGCAAACTTCTGAGCATGTGTGCAAAATAAAAAGCCACTTGAAGATCCATTGGACAGTTGGGACTCCTTAAGATGTTTGTATCCAACACTATTATAGATATCCCTCTTCGCATGCACAGACCATTGCAATAAGAGAAATTTTTTTCAGGAATCTTTTTTATATTTATGAAATCAAGAACCCGTAGATAGTGAGCACACAATAACCCCATCGTCTCAATTTTTTTGCAGCTGCATGTGATATCAAAATTAATCTTATCAAAATTAACAATCCAGGGTTTGTTTCTACCCTGATTATCCAAATTTCTTACGTAATATTCAGAATCACTATCTACGAAGACTTCGATGGCTAGTCCAAATGAACCATGCAATAACTCTCCCTCAAATATTGAGTAGAGCTTCCTTGTATAAAATGAAGCAGCTTGCCTCAACAATGGACAGCTTTTAACCACAGATGTAATAACAGACTGAGCACTTTTGAAGTCTTCATCCTTCTCATTTCTTCTCCATGCTTTCATAACATTTTCAAGGCCTAGAAAACATTCAGTGAGGGAGATTGTGGGCTTGTATACACCATGACATATATTATTTGCAGACTCACTTCTTTGTGTTGATAGGATCCCCATTCCAAATATGTCTTTGTTGAAGGCTGTAGACCACCTATGTCTTATATTATACAAATCATCTAACCACATGTTACAGTGTAGGTTTCCTTGCTGAATCTTTATGGACCAAGTTTCTTCGAACTCTTCCTCAGAGTCACAAAGGTTGCTAACACTCTTGATGCCAATACCACAATGCACCTTTGATGGAAGTTTCTTGTAGATATGCCACTGACATAATCTATGGCGTGTATGTGGGAGACAATCTTGGATAGCTCTTGCCATTGCCTGATCCTGATCAGTAAAAATTGTAATTAAATGTCATCCATTACACGAAAGAATGCTTTAAATAGCCACTTGAAAGAATCAATCATCTTGTCTGACAAAACCCAATTCCAAAGAGAACATTTTACCAATGGTGGTTAACCCCCACAAAAGGTGCACAACATAGATTATAATTATTCAGTATGTAGCTTATATAAAAATTTATGACATCCCCAAAACTGTCATAATCAAACCTGGATATGCCATCACTCAAAAAAAAAACTTGTTACTCGAAAACTTGCTACTCGTCTGTTTGGCAGTATAAAGAAAACATGTTATCCTCAGCTTGCCTTTCCATGAACAGTTGTATTAAAGAATTAGCATCACTATGTTTAATTCTATCTCTTCTATCTCTTTGAATAAAATTATTTGCATCTCGCTTTGTACATTCCATATTCTCTACTCCCCCAACCTCTATAGCAATGAAGTTAAATGCATCTTTTGCTCTAGTCCTTGATCCTGTTATGGATTTTAGCACATCTGCATTTATCTCGCTTATTTTTCTACTGAAACACAAAAGATATTTATCCCCAATTTCTGCCAAGGGGTGGTTATAACTTTCAACAAAATTCTTAACCGTCCAGTTACCCTCAACATCAATAACATATCAAACCATGACTTGACAACAAGTCCTTGTGTCTGCTTTTTTGTACTTCGTTGTATTAGTTATCTTTAACTCACTCTTGTGGCCATCTTTTCCACATAAATAGTCATTTGTCTTAAGTTTCTTTAAGTTTAGCCAAAAACTGGTGTGGTCCTTTCGGACAGTGAACCCAATAAGGAGTGCATAGGCACAATAGTTATCATATGCTTCTTGCTAGTTGTAGACAATGCTCAGAAGAAAATTCTTCAGAATTGGATCATTGATCGCATTTCCCGACTCAACAATCTGAAAATTTGCATAATATTAACAAAGCAATGAAAGAATTACCGTAATCATACCACAATAGAACAGGGTTAACACTGTCTTAAGAACCACAATAATACCAGAATAAACCCACAACAATACAAGAATAACACATCCGTATCTTTATCCTCGAGAACTTCTTAGAAACATATAAAGGACAAATAATACTACAATAACATCACAATAACCACATCAAAATAACAGAATAACACATGAATAACACTATTCATGGGAACTTCTGTCTAGAAACATAGAGAGTACAAACTAAACCCAAAATAATACGAGAATAATGTAAAAATAACATTATCCTTCAGAACTTCCATCTTGAAACCTTTTAAGGACAAATAACACTAATAATATCATAATAACTCCATAATAACATCAAAATACTCAATTCGAACTAAGGAAACACTAATACATCCATAAGTATTTCACGACTAAATAATCCTAAATCACAAATATAACCGCGCAAACCATTGACCTTTAACATAATAATGGCTTCATGATAATGGACACATTCCAAGCGAAGCTAAACTCACCTCAGTCTGAAACTCATTGCCATTGTCTTGAAAATCCATAATCAATATGTCTTGGTCGAGAGAGGAGTCCATCGTCGCAGCAACTCGTCAGGATAACAAATGAAAAATGCGTCACCCTAAAGATTAAGAAGCTTCATTCGAATCTGGGAATATGGGACGAAATAGGCGGAAAAGTCTGTAGTATACATTTTTTTCGTCGAAGGAAGTTGGGTCTGATCCGGCCTCCGCTGTATTTTTTATTTTTTAAATGGTGAGTCCTAGGTGTGGGCATTTCATTGTCCTCGAAACGAACACGGAGAACGACCGAATAATTTTCGGTTTGAAGGAGGGCGAAGTTGCTTCAAAACTCCCGTCAGAAGATCTCCATTTTGAAACGAGAAATTTTCGCATTCATTCTTTGGGAAAAAATATTGCCTCAGGAGTACTGATGCATCAGTACTCCAATGGTGGGGTGCCACGTATTCCAATGGTGAGATGACACGTACGTGACACCCCACTATTAAAGTACTGATGCATCAGTACTCGCGTTGTGGTTCATTCTTTGGAGCTACCGGATATGTTCCAAGAAAACTGTCGTTCATCAAAGAGATATTTAATCGGTCGTAGTCTTAATATATTCACATGTTCCTTCAAAGTTAGCCCCAGCAAATTCATTCTAGTTCGGTGCGCCTCGCTAAAGTTCCATTCCGGGTTGATTTTTCTGCAAGAAATGAGGTTTAGCCGAAAGTGGAAGCCATGAAGAAGCTACTCCTCCATCCTACTGCACTATCTGCCACCATAACTACTACCTCTGCTGCCTTTCTCTCAAAAACCAATTCTTTTTCCTCTTTCGCCGCCGCTGCCGTCTCCGTCGTAGAATCCGAGTCTCTGGCAGAAACCGGGGGAGAAGAGCATATCTCTATAATTATCCGAGACAAGGATTTTCTTCGAAGAAGCTACAAATCTATTAGCGGGCTTCACGTCCTCGACCTCATAGACAATGGCTCCCTCGAACCCAGCACTGGAATCTACTCCCACCTCTTATGGAGTTGCACCCAATTAAAGAAGCTCGAAGAAGGAAGATTGGTTCACTCTCATTTCCTTGCTTCAAAATTTAAATCTGATATTTTCTTCCAGAACTCCATCATTAACTTTTACAGCAAATGCAACAGCTTGGATGAAGCCCGCAAGGCGTTCGACCAAATGCCTCTTAGGGATGTTGTTTCCTGGACTGCACTATTATCTGGCTACACACAAAACGACAAACCTAAGGAGGCTCTTGCATTGTTTCCCAGAATGCTTTGGTCAGAATGTAAACCAAATAATTTCACATTTGCAACACTCCTTAATGCTTGTGGTGCCGCCGTTGAGGTTGAAACAGGTATGCAGATCCATGCTTCCTGCGTCAAAACTGGCTGTGATTTGGATGTTTATGTTGGAAGTTCTCTCCTGGATATGTACACTCGCCATGGGAAAATGAGGGAAGCTTTTGCAGCATTTGATAGGTTAGATACTAAAAATGAAGTGTCATGGAATGCCTTAATTGCTGGATTTGCGAGGAAGGAGGACCTAAACAGTGCCATTAAGATGTTTGTGGATATGCAGAGGCTTGGTTTTCCTGCAACACATTTCACCTATTCTGGTATTTTTAGTGCTTGTGCAAGTAACGGATCTCTAGAGCAAGGGAAATGGGTTCATGCCCATATGATAAAGCATGGCCATAAACTTAATGTTTTTGTTGGCAATACGCTTCTAGATATGTATGCTAAGGCTGGAAGCATTGAGGATGCAAGAAAGGTGTTCTGTCGGTTGGACAAAAACGATATTGTTTCATGGAATTCTATGCTTACAGGTTGTGCACAGCATGGACTTGGCCATGAGGCAGTTAATCGATTCGAGATGATGCTCAAACATGGAGTTATGCCTAATCAGATAACTTTTCTCTGTATTCTTAATGCTTGCAGTCATGGTGGTTTGCTCAAAGAATGGGAGTATTACTTCAACTTGATGAAGGAATATATGGTGGAGCCTGAAATTGAGCATTTTGTGGCCATTGTGGATCTGCTTGGACGTGCAGGCCTTCTTGAACGAGCGTGGAAGTTCATAGATGAAATGCCTCTCAAGCCAACTGCCGCTGTCTGGGGAGCTCTGCTTGGCTTGGAGCTCTGCTTGGAGCTTGTAGATTGCATAAGAATGTGGAACTAGGGAAGCTTGTTGCTGAACGTGTATTTGAGCTTGACCCACATGATGCAGGTCCTCGCCTGCTGCTATACAACATCTATGCTTCGGCCAGCAGATGGAATGATGCAGCGAAGGTTAGGAAGTTGATGAGAGAAAGTGGTTTAAAAAAGGAGCCTGCTTGCAGCTGGGTGGAGGTTGAAAACTCTGTCCACTTGTTTGTGGCAAATGAAAATTGTCACCCCCAAATAAAAGAAATAGAACAGATGTGGGAAAAAATAAATGGCAGGATTAAAGAGGAAGGCTATGTTCCAGATATAAACTATGTGCTTATGCATGTGGATGAGCAAGAGAAAGAGGCAAAGCTAAAGTATCACAGTGAGAAACTTGCTCTTGCTTTTGCTCTTCTAAAATTACCTTCTGGGGCAACCATCAGGATTAAGAAGAATATTAGGATTTGCGGAGATTGTCATCCTGCAATAAAGCTTGTATCCAAGGTAATAAAAAGGGAGATTATTATAAGAGATGCACATCGGTTTCACCATTTTAGTGCAGGCAAATGTTCTTGTGGCGACTACTGGTGATTCCATTATTCCCAATTCTGGCTTTGTAATTCATATGATAGATGGGGGGAAGCTGCACTCTATTTGTGATAAATAAAGATTTGAGCAGTTGCATAAAATTATATAGTTGCTATGCTGCAGACAGGGCTTTCTGCAAAACTGTACGCATGATTGTTGCTTCTGTGGTCAAACACACAACTGTATGAACTCCTCCATACTCTAATCAATGATTCCAATTTTGATGCGATGCTTAGTTGATTGTCCTTGGTATGGTGGGCTGTGTGCGCAGGAGGTATATCATACACCTAAAAGTTTATATAGTACTCAAATTTCATTCTTCCTCGTATTTTTAACTTCTTTCATGTGTGATTAGGAATTCTTTTTGATCTGTGCTTCCTGTCTTGAATTTATTTTCTATTTGATACTATTTTCATCTTTTCCATATTTGCTAGCTTTTGTTGATTGCCCCTGTTATTTTGTTGGAATGAAATTATTTGGCTTCTGACGAAGTTCACCGGACCAACTCATCTTCAGTTATCTCCCTGCAACAAAAGTTTGATCCTACTTATGGCAAATATTTGAACCATATAAATTGCTCCAAACAATTTTTTTTTTTTTTAAAAAGGTCATGGTTCATCTTGATTTTATTTACTAGTTGAAAATATGTTTTGTCTTTTATTTTGATGACCTTTTAGCAATATTTTTGATTTTTGTGTTTCTTAAAATCATGGCACAATGTAAAGTATGTTGATGCTATTTAAAGCACAGGACTTCCATTCAAATGCAATTAACTTGTGTTGTTTCCATCTTAGCAACCACTATTTTTTAATGTTTTTTTTTTCATGCTTTCTGTCGAGACTTGGCTATCAATTGGATGTTTCAACTTGCATCTTTCTTCATGAGCATCGTTTGATTGGTTATTTTCAGTTGACTTGCAGAAGCTAGAAAACATCTTCAATTTTACTGTCCAAAAACTTTTGGAAGGATTGGAATGTAGCAACCCTGCCACAGCTACTAGGTGGTATGAATCAGGATGTCAAACTGTTAATGCGAGTACTTGAATTCCTCCCTGGAAGATCCAGAGTAAAAACCTGAAAGAAAATAGTTTTGATGTGATAGAGATAGCTTACCAGGGCCAACTCAACAAGGCAGAATCTAGACTCCCTCCCATATGTTAGAGAGGAGTTGGTTGGGATTTTCTCTCCACTATTCTGCAAGGAGAAAACTGCATGGGAACTGAAGTCAGCTGCTGCCAGGTCCTTTTTTACCTCTGCTATCATGTGCAGTGCTGCCATTTTCATCTCCTTTATCATTACGTCCGTCATTATCTGTGTTTTTCCTTGCATAAATTGGTGGGGTCACATCATCACAATGATCCCCGTGGGCTGAAGGTCACATTAACAGTGATGTCTTTTTCTGTTCTCATGTCTCTAGTTTATTTTTCTGTTTCTAGCTCATGAGTTCTGACCAATTGGATTCTTCCGTTGCATTTCGAGCTGCCTGGTTATGTCCAGAACTGCTCAATAGACAGGCGGCTCCAGGTTGAGCGCCGTTAAGGGAGTTTGGGCAGATTAAAATATGGGTGAAGAAAGTCTTCCTTACAATAAACATTTTATTTTCTGCTTCTTTGTTCTTAGGCATGTGACCGTGATTAATAGAAAGACAATTGAGCATATAATGTCATACTTACATATTGATTACTTTGTCTTTTAGTTTTAATTTTATTTAACTCCCACGGCTCTTGTTCTTAAATTTTTCATACTTTTTCTAAAAAAAGATTATGTTTTGATGTGAAAATCATTTGTGGCCTGGTCCATCCACCCCCACTGCTAGAAATGTTCAAAGGATCATGCTTGCTTGGTTGTTATTTATAAATATTAAAAGATAAACAATGCTTAGTTGATTGTTATTTATGTTAAATTACATGGTTAGATTGAGTGATTTAGTTTAAATATAATTCTCATTAGGCCATTAACCTATATTCCTCCCAACTTTACAAAATTTCCCCCAAATGGTGCACTTTTAGGTAATCGCTGATAAATTCATGGAATTGGTGTTGATTAAGTGCTTTTGATAACTTATCATGTTGTCATTTGTTTTGGGAAAATCTTTAATAATGTTACTAAGCTTTTGTTGATTGGATTTTGTTGGATCCTGAGTTGTCCATGACTTCACATCACCTATTTTGGAGTGAGTTGGAAAAGAGAGAGATTTTAAGATTTTATTGCTCAAAGGAATAATTACAAAAATGTGTAGCTAAGATTGTGAATCCTGAGTCTCATCATTAATCTTCTATTTATTAATTTGGGTTGACACTAATTATATTATATATTAGGCTATAAAAAAGAATTATATAGTTTTTGTAACCTAATAGGACACTGGGCTAGGAATCATTTTCTAGCTACGTTTGATAAACCATTAGATAATTTTCCCGTCATGTTAACTAGTCAATTTGTCTAATTTGCCAAGCTGCCCTTTGGGTTGACTTATGTACAATCTTGAGCAAGTCCTGTGTGAATAATAATTTAAAAAAAAGAATAAGAGAGTTAATTTGTTTAAATAATATAATTAATAATTATTTTAATGGTCGTCGATTGTTGCGATATGTCTATGTTCATATCCGCGACTTAGGTTTATACATATTAATTTTCTTCATGCTATGTTCTATTAAACTTCATCCTGGCAAATTAATGGAGGCTTTAGAAGACAATATCAATTTTTCTTTAGAGACCTAGATTACTGAACATTTTATGAAACTTGAAAGAGAATTTTTCTAAAAAGAGAACAAAGAAGAAAACGTCAAAATTGAGTAGGAAAAGACAAAAAATGGAGGCTCAAAATCTTGGTTCTTTGTCCATGGTTGAACAGATTAAATATTATACACAACTGAACGTGTAATATAAAAGTGACTTAATGATTGTGAGTTTAAATTTAACTTAAAATCTAAAAAAAAACATTTACTGAACTTGATTTGTTTATTGGAGGAAACACCATGAATTTATGAGTTAAATTTACTAAATTCATGTCGTCGTTTTAAGTTGAAATCATGAAGTTGACAACCAAGAATAATTATATGCTCCAGTCCTTGTCAATAACTTAGAAGACCTCTCAAATTCATTATTTGTATATTTGAACAAGAAAAAATTATTGAAATTAAATCATTTTTTCATCAATTGTAAATCCTAAATATCTATCATATTCAATGAATTGTCATTTTACTTCTTATTATTTTTCTCCTGCCCTTCCAATACCAATAGATTACACTAAATATTAAGTGAGTTATGAACAACACGCAAACTAACTGAAGATGTATGGCAAATTAAACAAATACTATCCATTTAGCATAAACAACACAAATTGAATATGAAATAATATATATAAACCACAGGTACAGTACTTACAATTTAGTTCATACTTGCACTAAAAAACATACACAAGCACTGAAAAAAATATATTTTATGAACTAAAAAACGCTTGAAATTTATTTATTTATTTTTTTTTTCTCATTTCGTCTTGAGCTCCTCTCCCATGTTCTTACTCGCACACTTTCTACACTCCACAGAAAACATGTCTCTTATCCTACTAAGCATACTCTCCTCACATTGACTCGACATCCATCCTAAAACCACACCAAAACTCTCCAAATCCTCTTCAAGGTTGTTATAAAATTACCTAGTTATGGCACCAGATATAGTCTTGAGACACTTAGCTATAGCACTGCGACGCTAAGCTCTCTATCAATTTGACATGAAATAACTTCTCACGCTTTAACGTTTCAACTGTGACGTTGAGATACATTGTTCTCAGTCTTGATAGCAAATATTACATCCAAACTCCGGACGTAATTTCGTCCGAAGTCCAATGATGGGGCGCCACGTGTCAAGTGGGCCCATCGCAATATATTGGGATTGGTCAGTTTTAAAAGTTGTGGGGCGCACTTGACACGTGGCACCCAACTATTGTACTCCGGATGCATCCATCCGGAGCCCTCACCTAATATTTTTTTTCAAGTTATAGTGCTATGGGTTGAGCTGTTTTTGAGCAAATATTCCTCTTGGTTAGTGCTGAGGCGCTCTACATCCAGCACTGAGGTGTTGGGCATTGCGGTGCTGCGCTATAGGCATAGCAAAGAAGCAACAAGACTCTTTGTTTCTTGTATTTTTTCTTATGGGATATGGTGATGTGGCATTGAATGAACAGTATTGAGGCGCTGCATCTGACATTCTTGCTCGTTATTTCATTTTTTTTTTGAGAAAATTAATGCTAAAATAACATAATGTTATGATAAACACGTAAAATAATTTGATTTTTCATATTTTTTATCATCATTTAATTCACTTATCTCACTTTAACAACGGCTCTGGCAGATAGATCTTTTAGATCTGCCTCCAGAGATCAAATCAATGAGTGGTCCCTCTATTCCTGCGAAGATTTATTTTGGCATTAAAGGTTAGTATTTATTTTTCTGTATGCGTTGCATGTAATGAGAGAAGATTAAAAGGTTATTTTTACAGTTTTGTTCACCATGAGTGACCTTTTTAGTGGCAAATTATTTATTAATGGAATTAACTGATTTAGGAGTTGCTGCAGAGGGAGGAAGATTTGAAGTGATTCAAGCTTCCACTCTCAGAATTCGTGTTTTCTCCTGCTGTAGAGAAAGTGGCTGTCGAAATTGCCCAACCTTCTGCTGACAATTGGATGCAGAAGCACCTAGGGTTGAAGCTGGCAAGAGACCTGTTGTGCTATTGATGAAACAAAAATGACCGCTAATTGACCCTATAGTTGATGTTGAGAAGACAAACTTTCACGTAGGCCTGTAAATGAACAATTTGAATTCCACTTACTAAGACTCGATTATGTCCGTTCAACTTGGTAAATAACTAAGTTGAACAATTTTTAGAAGCTCGCATGGTTGAACTTATTTTTTGAAGTTCAAGAGCTAACTCATTTGTCGTTGAATAAGTAATTTTCTAAATACTTGATATTCAATTTGATAATAACTAGTACTGTATATATGATTTATTATTTAAATAAAATTTAATTTGTTAGCATTTATTTAATTATAAATTTACTAGTAAAATATTATTGTATCAATATTTTTTTTACTTTAATTATTAATTATATATTAATTTTATTAATAAGTGATAGTTTTGAAGGAGATATTTATTGTTAAAGAACTATAAATTTTTTTTTTGTTGAGTTTTCATATATTTGAATATAATGAGTTTATTTTTTTTTACCATCATGCTATAATTATTATTATTTATTATTATTATTTTTTTATTAATCTGATTAATTAAATGCTCATCACTAACTTTAAAGATCAATTTAGTTCTTCCATTTACAAAATTTGAACGGGTGTAGTCTTATCAATAAGAATTATGTAGCAAATTAATAAAGTTCAAAAATTTTAAAGTTCATAACCGACAAATTATTAGCTGAGAATGGAATTGTGAAATTATTTTTTAAAATTTTTATATGAAAATTTAGATTTTTGTTTAAATTTTTAGTTCATGTATTAGCTAGTGTCAATACTCCTTCACTTGTCATAAACAGATCTAAGTACCAATCAATTTCAAAAGTTGAAGAAGTCAAATAAATCAAGTTTGAACAATGTATGAAAGTTCGACACAAGCTTAAGTCGAGCATGGAAAACCTATAATTATATTAAGCCAAGTTCGAGTAATGATATACTCGGCTTGGCTCTGCTCGGCTTGACTTGATTACAATCTGCTTTCATGTTGAGGGATTGTGCCCGGTATATAAAAACCACGGCTTCAAGGGCCACTTAAGTGAAAATAAATAAGGCACTTTGGACAACTTGGAACTCATCCATAAAAAAAAGATAAGATAGAGTTTTAAAATAATTATCCAGCTTTGATATCTACTTCGCTGATACAACTACATCTCTCCAACAAGAAGTTTCTTTTCTTCATTTAATGCTCAAGTTATAGACACTCAGAAATATTTGAAGTCTAATCAGTCAGACCAATTCTTTGCTAGTGGCGAGTTCGTGCTAAAGGTTCTAATGGAGAGTGAAACTACTTTAAATTTGGGTTTTTTTTTTGATTTTTTATGTTCTTGAGAAGACCAACCTTAAATCTCAGTGTAACTGCCTAACTAAATTACCGAATAAATTGTTGTAATTCATCTTATGTGATTAGAATGTGATGAATTGATGAATATTATGTTGATTTTTTTATTATATGATATGCACTATTTTAAGACGACTTTAGGCTTTCAATTAAAGGCAGTTTTTAAAAATATTTAATAACTACAAGAACAACAACAACAAGCGTTTATGCCGCTAAGTGGGGTTGGTTACATGAATCATTTTTTTCCAGATATATCTCCTATTGAATGCCATATTTTGATTTAATTCTAATAAATTAAGATGATTTTTTATACATCATACCCAATTCTTTGTGGCTACCTCTACTTTTCTCAAGTCAAATCTAAAATATCTTCACCTAACTAGAACATTAAAGGGTCAATTAATATGACCAAATCATCTAAAATGACTCTTTAATCTGATGTGCCACTGGCGTTACACAACCCTTTTATGGGTATCTCCTGTCAAATCTCTATGTCCAAAACTACTTGTCCACCTAAGCATTGTCATCTCTGCAAAACTTAATTTGATGTTTATTTTTTATAGACCTGTCGGCACTATTTTTGGAGTGGGGTTTGCCCGTAAGAAACCGTCGGTCATCGGAATTGAAATCCCGTTGCCCGCTTCGGAAGGACGTTTTTTAGAAAATTTTAGTTTTGAAAAAGATGAAGTCAAACTGACTCCATAATTTTCATTGTTTAGATGAATGAGCACTTTACCTCAAATCCTGTATCTATCCTGAAGGATGAACACAAGAGTTGAGAGTGAGGCTCGATCAAATAAACTTAAGAAAGTTATGACATCCGTTTGGTCTGCGAAACCAATGTATTGGCCGACAAGTTCCCCTATTTAATATAAGGAATTAAATAGGGTTTATATTATGCTGGGTCCGGGAAAAGCTTCCTATAAGGGAAAACTCCTATAGTTAATTACATCATAGATAACTGAAGTTACCTAAGAATACTCTCGATAAAAGTCAAGAAAAATTACCTTCAAGGAGTTCAAATGGTAAGGACATTTCAAAGATATCGGACTAAGAAGTGTGAAGGGGGATTGGTTCAAATTTGGAACATTTTGTTTTGGAGTCCAAAGGAGGAAACACTAGAGGATATCACGGATCCGAAGAAGAACTTCGGTGACTTCCCATTCTATCCTATTATTTGGCTTCAATTTAAGAGAAATCATTTAAATGTTTCATCCTGCAATTTTTTATTTATTAGGATTTACATTTGTGTTAAACAATCAGTACAAATAACCTTGAAGATGTGAGGATTTAAGTGGTGACGAACGACAACTTCGGAAACCTAAGGCGAGTTTAGGGCTTATATTATACAATATGGTTGTACAAAGGCCTAAAAATATATTTGAAGATTTATGTTGCACTAGGCGAACAACTTTGATATCCTATGGCTTTGTTGTTTAAAGCTAAGGAAGTGATGTGTTGTTGTAGATCCTCTTACTGCAGAAGATGGTCGGGCTGCCCAGAGTGCTAGCTCCAAGCTCCTCGTTGTAGCAGAGTTCAAGTTTTTTAGGTCATTTGGTTATAATGTCAAATCAGGTGACCCTATGGTTAAAGTTCTTTAAATTTTATTATGGGCATATTAAAGTTGATTAAAGCGACACTTTAATGTTCTAGATTTGTAAGCGACCCTTTTAGGAGACAAATTAGTGTTATTAAGAACACTTAGCCAAATTTTAGTCCTAATTGGACTTGTGGTGTTTTAAAAGAGTTTGATTATGTTGATTTTTCTAATCCTCTTTTAACAAGTGGATTTCAACTTAAGTTCACCACTAAGTCCTTAAGACCTAAGTGAATGTATTAAGTGTGTGTATTGATTTTGAAAAGATTTAAAACTAAGATCTCTGTCTAAAGATTAGAAAATTAAGATCTCTGTCTAAAGATCTCCTATGTCTTTGGAAAGATGTTCAAATTGTGCAAGTTGTGCAACTAGATAGAGGCTACAATATATAAAAATTTGGGGTCAAGGTGATAACCCAATATGAACGGAGAATTGAAAAACCCCTAACCCTATTTGATTTTTATAAAATTAAATATGCATCAAATAAGCATTAATTTTATTTCACATGATTTTCCTCTATTTACTGAGCAAGAGGGTATTTTTATTTTATTTTTATGAGTTTTCTATGAAAAGTTTTTGAATTTTTGAAGTTTAGGGGTATTTTCTGAATTTTTTAAATCCCATAATTTTCTACTTAAACCCACCCGCTCACTGGATCATGAGCTGACTGGATCATGGGCGGTTCCGAAATGCCACGTGTCGCGCTCTGGTTTGTCATTTGTCCCCGCCATCCGCGTCAGCGCTGACTCAGCGCGATGTGCATATACGGGATCTCTGTCCAACGCGATCAGGACCGTCCAATCAAAACACGCGTGAATGGATGACATCCATTCATCGTCCCCGTCTTGTTCATCCCGAGAGCCGTCCACCTTCAAACGTTAATATCTCACTCGATTCTCAACTGATTTACATGAAATGTTTTTTAAATCTTAGATCTGACCTAGGGCTACACATCCATACGGTTAATCAAGCAAGATTTGTAAGTTTTGTTCATAATACGTGAAACCGAGCTTGAATTTAGGGAAAATGGCCTATACCTTTGTCCAAGAGGTGTAGCCTCAATTGGATGCTTCTGGAATATTTATTGAGGTCGAACGAAGCTTCTCTAAGCATCAATTGGAGTTCCTTTGAGTTTTGTGTAGAAATCCCAAAAATGGGGTTCGGCCTTATCCTCCACAACAAATGAGGGCTTGGGGGAGGGGGGTTTGATGGGAAAGCTTCTTCTTTAGGCCTTGTGAAGGTGTGTACAAGGTTAATTTGATTTTGGTGGAGTTTGGAGTAGGGCCCTGATTTTGAGCTCGATTTTGAGCTCAAAATTGAACTCACAGAGGAGGCTTTGAGGGCAATTAATGATGGAGCCCTTCTTCTCTGTGCTTAGAGAAGA
>NW_018237572.1:69736-70299 GCF_001263595.1 Phalaenopsis equestris | reverse complement strand
TCAGTTTTGGCAAATTTGGATGTATTCAAAGTTTTTGGAATGAGTTTTGATCAGTTTTGGGTATTTTGGCAAAATTTGAGAATTTTGGCCAAATTTGGGTCCCAATGGCAGTCAGGTAATTTGGAGGTGCCTAGGGGCAAAAGGCCAAGTTGGGCATTTCAAGTGCAATTGGGTAGAGAACAATTTTGAATGAGTCATGGACCAATGAAATCTCCATTTTGGGTCCCCATATATTGGTCTTAACCGGGGTATTGTGAGGGTATTGTGAGGGTATGGTAAATGTATGGTGTACCTTAGCTCCAAATCAACACCCAGGGTCAATCCTAAGGTCAAGTAGCCCTATAGGAACTCTCCTTGAGTTCTCTCATAATGATCTTACCTACTAAGTGCTAGAGGTTAGGACCAATATGTGGAACTTCAAGTTGAGTAAAGAGAAGAGTTTTGAGTTTCTAATGGTGAGGGAACCTTTTCTAGTTTTCTAAGACTAGTCAGTAGGAAAGTCCTAGAGCTAGACCTAGGCTACTAAAAAAATTTCTAGACCTCAACCAAAAGTGAGGTCAACA
>NW_018237572.1:66088-67975 GCF_001263595.1 Phalaenopsis equestris | reverse complement strand
ATTTTTTTTAGGATTTAGACCCAGTTTCAGACAAGCGCGACATCTAAGAACGAGTCTTTGTCTTTGAAACACGAGGCATGGTGCTTCTTGAAGTACCGTCCACTGACTTAGGACAAGTGTTAGAAAATAACTCACTCTTTAAGGTGCTATCAGAATTATATTCTTTCAAGACCTGTAAAAGAAGTGTTATCTCTAAAGACGCCGTAGCTGAAGAGGTTGCAAGTTTGTAGATTTGTTTGTAACAGTTGTCATTTGATTTGTTGCAGATTCTGTAAAGGTTGTTGAAGTTATCTTTGAGAAATCTTTCTGACGTTCTTCGAGTTGGCGTTGGAGTTGTATTTGCTGAACACTGAAAGATATGACTTCAAGATTGAATCTCCATTAACGACTAATATCATCATCGTTTCTTTAATTCTTTCTTTCTGAGCCTAAGCAGATTTCAAAATTTTGGTCATGTGATCAATATACTTTTCATTGTCCAAAGATATTTCTGAGCCAATTAATAACCGACCAAAAGACTCAAAATCATTGAACTTTTTCTTGAATATAATATCCAAAGTTTTTTCTTAAGAGAGCATTTTAAGTCTCATTAATTAGTGGAAACTCAAACACCAATTTTTTATTATACGTTCACCTCAAGCTTCTTCTCAGGGAGACTTTTTTATTTTGATTTGATCTTTGGATCAAACTTTTAATACCATTTTTTTTTCGTGTTTTGTCGAGAATTATTATATCTGGTAGAGCATGATTTAAAGATTTTGAATGTCTGTATTTATACACCAAATTTTTATTATGCTCACCTCAAGCTTCTTCTCGGGGTAATTTACTATTATTTTTTTTTTCTTTGCTTCGTTTGTTTTCTGAGGATTACCATATCTGGTGGATCGTATGTTAAGGATTTTGAATGTCCAAATTCCCATGACTAATAATCCTCAAATGTTTCTTAAGTCGAATTCTGGGATATTATAACTCGTTTGAAAGTCAGGACCCAGTCATCTGGCAGGAGGTTAAAAGGCTCGTGATATCCTGAGTTAATTACTCATATTTCTACCACATTATTTCATTTTAAAATTTGCTTAGGACCCAGTCTAAATTCTTTAAAGTGGATGACTCAGTTATTAGGGCATTAATTTCATTTTCCTCTGAAGTCATAGTCTTATCAAAACATCCAAATATTTCTTTTGAGGTGATCAATATTTTAAATATTGCACAATTTTGAACAAAAAAAGTCTTCTTTTTATTAATTGGGGTGAGAGGGATGGGATAGACTAACATCAAACCTACTAATATCCCTTTTTAAACAAAAAGTAGTACAGCAGTAGCCAAGAGGCATTTCATTCATTGGCAGTTGCGTAGGAATAAGTTAGAACAAACAAATCGACTAAAGTCATATTGATAGAACCTATTTCAGGCTTTTTTTTTTTCTTTCAAGTATTCAATTGTTACATCCCCATTCCTCAACTTTTCCTCGAGCAAGTCCTTGAAACTGCAACACTCCTCTATGTTGTGTCCAATGAACCTGTGGTATGGGCAATATCTCGGATGTTGTTGACCTCGTCAGGCTTTTTTGGCGTGGGCAACCTGAACTCGGGATTCTTGATCAAACTGCGAAACATCTTTTTCACTGCTTCATCTTTAAAAGAGTATACCCCATTTGATCGAGCGTTCATGATTGAAATTTGTTTTTCGAGCGTTCAT
Organism: Phalaenopsis equestris; assembly: GCF_001263595.1. Classification (NCBI taxonomy): domain Eukaryota; kingdom Viridiplantae; phylum Streptophyta; class Magnoliopsida; order Asparagales; family Orchidaceae; genus Phalaenopsis; species Phalaenopsis equestris. The sequence continues at coordinate 66,277 of NW_018237572.1, read as the reverse complement.
GATTGAAATTTGTTTTTCGTATTTGATTTAGGAGACAAATTAGTGTAATTAAGAACACTTAACCAAATTTTAGTCCTAATTGGACTTGTGGTGTTTTAAAAGATTTTGATTATATTGATTTTTCTAATCCTCTTTTAACAAGTGGATTTCAACTTAAGTTCACCACTAAGTCCTTAAGACCTAAGTGAA
>NW_018237572.1:64654-65267 GCF_001263595.1 Phalaenopsis equestris | reverse complement strand
TTTTTTATTATTTTTAATTATTAAAAATAATTAAAATAACTTAAAAATTAAGTTTTTATTTTAAATATATTTTTATTTTTATTAAACTCCCCTGATAACAGAGAACTCAAAAAATTAAGTTTCATAATTTTTGGAGTTATATTTTGATTTTTAAAAATCATTTAAGTTTCAAATTTGATGGTCACATTTAAAAATCAATTAAAAATATTAAATTTTCTCCAAATGACTTAAAATTTTTATGGTGAGTTCTCTGACTCATGTACCAGAGTGGAGTAGAAAAGTCAAGTGATTTTAGTCTTTGTATGCTTCAAATTAAATGTTTTAAGCAAATTAAGGTTTGCTCAAAATAGTGATGCTTTGATTCTTACAAATCATGAAATTATTTCCTAAGATTACTCTGGCCAAAGGGAGCTCACATGAATTTTTGTAGAATTTTTGTAGAATTTTCTAAGCCACATACAATTTTCTATAATTATTTGAATAGAAAATGTATAAAAATTTAGAAAATTAAGATTTCTGTTTAGAGATCTCTTATGTCTTTGAAAAAAGGCTCAAGTTGTGCAACTAGATAGAGGCTACAATATATAAAAAATTGGGGTCAAGGGGATAACCC
>NW_018237572.1:63805-64637 GCF_001263595.1 Phalaenopsis equestris | reverse complement strand
GAATGGAGAGTTCAAAAACCTCTAACACTAATTGATTTTTATAAAATTAAATATGCATCAAATAAGCATTAATTTTATTTCACATGATTTTCCTCTGTTTACTGAGCAAGAGGGTATTTTTATTTTATTTTTATGAGTTTTCTATGAAAAGTTTTTGAATTTTTGAAGTTTAGGGGTATTTTCTGAATTTTTTAAATCCCATAATTTTCTACTTAAACCCACGCGCTGACTGGATCAGGGGCGGTTCCGAAATGCCACGTGTCGCGCTCTGGTTTGCCGCCGCCATCCGCGTCAGTGCTGACTCATCGCGATGTGCATATAAGGGATCTTTGTCTGACGCGATCAGGACCGTCTGATCGATACACGCGCGAAACGCGCGAATGGATAATGGATGGCATCCGTTCATCGTCCCCGTCTGGTTCATCCCGAGAGCCGTCCACCTTCAAACGTTAATATCTCACTCGATTCTCAACCGATTTACATGAAATGTTTTCTAAATCGTAGATCTGACCTAGGGCTACACATCCATACGGTTAATCAAGCATGATTTGTAAGTTTTCTTCACAATACGTGAAACCGAGCTCAAATTTAAGGAAAATGGCCTATACCTTTGTCCAAGAGGTGTAGCCTCAATTGGATGCTTGTGGAATATTTGTTGAGGTCCAACAAAGCTTCTCTAAGCACCAATTGGAGTTCCTTTGGGTTCTGTTTAGAAATCCCAAAAATGGGGTTCGGCCTTATCCTCCACAACAAATGCTCCACAACAAATGAGGGTTTGATGGGAAAGCTTCTTCTTTAGGCCTTGTGAAGGTGTGTGCATTTAGGCCTTGTG
>NW_018237572.1:63092-63748 GCF_001263595.1 Phalaenopsis equestris | reverse complement strand
AGTGCCCTTTGGAGCAGTTCCTTGATTTTGAGCTTGATTTTGAGCTCAAAATTGAACTCACAGAGGAGGCTTTGAGGGCAATTAATGGTGGAGCCCTTCTTCTCTGTGCATGGAGAAGAATTTTGGATATTTTGGAGGAGGTTTTGCTAATCTATGGTGGCCCTTCCTTGTTTGGCCGTGAGCTTTCTTCCTTCCATAGCCATGGCCATGGCTTTTTTATAGAGTTAGATCAGTTGGGATGCTTGGAGATGAAGTCTAAAGCTCATGATGAGCAAGAAAAATGACACCATAGGAAATTGCCAATGTTAGTGAGTAATTTGCATGAAACTTATCCTTCAATTAAAAAAAAATACATACCTAAGGGATAAATATCTTGGCTAACCTATGGTTAACTTAACTTAACTCTAAGGTCTAGAGTTTAGCTAAGGTTACGCTTGATTGGGAATACCAAGTTTGATTTTTATTATATTTTGATCATGGGCTAATATGACAAAAAATGGGTTTACATTTGTTTATCCATGTTATTTGGCTCAATTGAATATTGTATTTGGTGTAGGATACCATGAGGAACAACTTTCATGAAGGATGAAAGTCATTTTGAGGTCAATTGGTTAATCAATTTGGTGGATTTTTTATTTTTGACCCATTTTAAGCAT
>NW_018237572.1:38681-63028 GCF_001263595.1 Phalaenopsis equestris | reverse complement strand
TTTCATGAAGGATGAAAGTTATTTTGAAGTTGATTTGATGGTCAATTTGGATGGATTTGGAATGATTTTGATTTTAGACTTAATTAAGCCTTTAAGGGCCAAATTGGGGGTTTTGATCAAAAATGGTCAAATTGACCAAATTGGACCATGGTGTAGTTGGACAAAATGGAATTGGGAATATTTTGGATTTATTGGGATTTTTTGGGAATTTTTGGAATTTATTGGATTTTTGGGCCATGGAGGGGCATTTTGGTAATTTGGTCATTTTTGGAAATTTTTGTCAGTTTTGGAAAATTTGGATGTATTCAAAGTATTTGGAATGAGTTTTGATCAGTTTTGGGTATTTTGGCAAAAGTTGAGAATTTTGGCCAAATTTGGGACCCAATGGCAGTTAGGTAATTTGGAGGTGCCTGGGGGCAAAAGGCCAAGTTGGGCATTTCAAGTGCAATTGGGTAGAGAACCATTTTGAATGAGTCATGGACCAATGAAATCTCCATTTTGGTTCCCCATATATTGGTCTTAGCCAGGGTGTTGTGAGGGTATTGTGACAGTATGGTGAGGGTATGGTGTACCTTAGCTCCAAATCAACACCCAGGGTCAATCCTAAGGTCATGTAGCCCTATAGGAACTCTCCTTGAGTTCTCTCATAATGATCTTACCTACTAAGTGCTAGAGGTTAGGACCAATATGTGGAACTTCAAGTTGAGTAAAGAGAAGAGTTTTGAGTTTCTAATGGTGAGGGTACCTTTTCTAGTTTTCTAAGACTAGTCAGTAGGAAAGTCCTATGGCTAGACCTAGGCTACTAAAGAAATTTCTAGATCTCAACCAAACGTGAGGTCAACAAGACCAACATTTCGTGCCATAAAATATTCTAGGTCTCACCACCATCTTATAAATTTTTCCTTTCAAGTCTAAGCGGAACTATTGTGTCACACAATAAGTGTGATGTATTCCTCCACTTTAATATCTAACTTGAATTTTGCTAACAATCCCATCTATAATACAATCTCTTTTAGCAATAGACCTAAGATATCCAAAATTTACTCTTTTTAACGGAGGCAAAGGTGCTCAAGAAGTTAGAGCTCTTTATGGCTACTCAAGTGGAAAATTAAATTTTGAAAGACCGAATGAATGCAATGAAGATGCCTGACAAATTTAATTGTCGAGCTCTCCTTCTATTCGAATCAAGTGGCTCTTTGTTGAGAAGTTCAAAGATGGGGTCTCCTTTGGTGTTGTCCGTATGATGAAGGTCCACTTAGTTTTCCTTTTGTGGACCAAATGGAGAAGTTTACTACATTGTTATCTGATTCAGATTAGGGGAATGATAGCAATGATCAAGACGATGGTGGGTCGTCAAATGTATATCCACAGTTGATTTTTTTTTTCTATAATATATTTGGAGAGATTTCTCTCTTTTTATGTCCAACACTTATAAAAATAATATGGGAATGTTTTGTAAATCACTTTTTAATTATAAATGAGAAATGAAATTCTTGGTCAGTCACACTTTTACTCTTTCACATTGCCTTTATTATGTAAAGTTTTTTTTCATATTGAAGAATATGCTTTGTAATGATGGCCCATCAGCTGATTAAAAATGCTTTTGGTTCATTCACCAAGTTATTGCCAGACTCGAGTCTTACACCTCCGATATCTTGGTCGCACGATTAGGTCATCGCCTTGGATAGGCCACTCCTTATTCCAGTCGTATTAATTTAATCTTGTTATAGTCTTCATGTAGATAACCATCTTAAATTGCTAATGGGGTGATTCATACCCTACACACTATTGATTTTTTCACTAATGGAAAAGAAATCTTATCACCAGAGCTTGACCAATTTCAAGGCATGAGACATGATTTTTTTTATGATGTATGGGCGTTGTGAGTCTAATCGTGTATGGTTTATCGATTGGATTTGGACATCATTATTGATTTTTGAAGAGAGTTTTTCTGGTCAGATGTTATCCATCACTTTCAGTTATTCTTAAGGTTTTTTTTAGATCGAATGTTACTGTTGACCTTACTTTTGGTTGAGGTTTAGTTTTTCCTCTTTAGTAGCATAAGGTCTAGCCATAGGACTTTCCTATTGACTATTCTTAGAAAACTAGACAAGGAACCCTCACCATTAGAAATTTCAAACTCTTTTTTACTCAACTTGAAGTCCCAAATATTGGTCCTAACCTCTAGCACTTAGTAGGTGGGGTCACTATGGGGGAACTGAAGATGAGTCACCCTTAGGACTGTTGAACCTTAGGATTGACCCTAGGTGTTGGTCTAGGGCTAAGGCACTCACTTACAATCACTTACACTCACAATCACTCACTACCCTGAACCCATAATTTCCTGACTTTGGTCCCTTGATACTTTTGGGAGACTCATGTAGGTGGTTCCCTAAACCCATTAGCCCCAGGCTAGGGTTTGGCTAAGACCACTACATAGAGGACCCAAAATGGAGTTTCCATTGGTTCATGGCTCATAAAACTTCTCCCCCTCCCGAGCCTATTTTTATTCTCCATTTGATTAGGCTTAATTTAATTGCATGATTACTGTATGGATGTGTTCGTCTCACATAGACGAGCTTATAGGATCAAACCCGAAGTGATTTGGTTGAGTCTATGCTGACATCTTAGGGCTTTAGTGTGGACGGTCACGGGATCACTCTATCAGGGATGATGACGGGGAGCCATTTGATCAAGTGTGTATCGAATGGACGAAGGAGATCAAGCCAGACATCACTTCGAAACATAAACCGCGGGCCGAGTTAGCAGCTACGTGGATGGCAACGTCCAACTAGAGCGCGCCACACATGCCTTAGGAGCTGCATAGGATCTATTCAACACGCGCTGTTTAAATAGATAAATAGGGATTTTTCCTATTTATTTAAATACCCCTAACCTAAAAAATTCATATCTTGGTGTAGAAAAATCACAAAAATAAAATAAAAATACCCTCTTGCTCAGTGAATAGAGGAGAACAATGTGGAAAGGATTTGAAGTCTATTTGATGAATATTTTATTTTTAATTTATTAAATACTAATTTGAATCTTTTGATTCTCCATGCATATTAACACATCACCTTGGCTTGAAATTTTGGCATGTTGTAGCCTTTGTCAAGGGGAACATTCTGTGATTTTTCTAAAGTCAGAGAAGATCCCTAGATAGAGGATCCCATTTTTCAAGTCTATGTGCATTATTTGTTTAAAATAATCATGGAAATTAGCATGTTGCTTAAAAATTCCAAGAAAATTTTGGAAGGTCCACCATGAACAGAGAAGTTTTGGAAATAATTTCATGGGTCAAGTCATTTAAAATACACTTAATTTTCACAAACCCTAACTCATTAAGATAATAAATTTTGAAAGATATAAACATCTAAATGACTTGATTTCTGATCTCCACTGTTATTTATGATCCAGAGAACTCACCATAACAATTTCAAAATATTTTGAGTTCATTTGATAACTTAAATTATTTTTTAAAGATAAACATCATTTTTAGCATTTAAATGATTTTTAAAAATCAAAATATACCTAAAAAATTTATAGAAACTTATTTTTTGAGTTTTGTGTGTTCAATTTCGAGTTCTCTGTGATTAGGGGTATTTTTTAAAAATAAAATGATATTTGAAATAAAAACTTCATTTTTAGCCTATTTTTAAATATTTAAAATAATTAAAAGTTCATAAAAATCACAAAAATAATAAAACTTATGGAAATATTCTAAATTGCTTCCTAAGCACTTAGGAACCATTAATATATTTTTCCTGATTTTCTAAATAAAAATATGGTTTTTTGAAGCTTAAAATAATTTTTAAAGGCAAAAAAATGGATTTCCACTAAAACAATTCCAATAAATCAAAGAAACGTTAGAAAAATGTAAAATCTTCTCCTTTAAGTTCTCTGACCTCAGGGAGACTTTTTCAAAAATACAAAACTTAATTTTCTCAATTTAAAATATTTTATATTTAATAAATATCACAAAACTTAAAATAATTCTTAAAATTCACATAAAATTCAAAAAATCACGCAGTTTGATCCAAAAGCTTCTCTGGTCTAAAGTTACGTCCAGTAAAAATTTCAAGAGATTAGGATTTACCTTGGTCAAGTTAGAAATTTTCTTTGAAAAATCCTATTTTTGCATGAAAATAGTTATATAAATTAAATTAAATTTTGAAAAATCAAATTTTCTCCATCCATGAATGAGGTGGGATAAAAATTTCAAAGTCATTTGAATTGAATTTGACAAATTATGAAGTGTTAGAGCCTTAGGGGCAAATGTGTAATTTTGGAAATTTAGCCTTAATTAATATTTAGGCTTAATTCAAGGAGGGAAATGGGTAACCTCTAATCTTAATTTGGATGTTTGAAACATAAGGGGTTAATTGGTAGAAACCAACCTCACTTTCCCAATTGAAAAAGATAAGTTAATAAATTTCTAAATTATTAAAATTTGAAAGTTTATTAAAATAAAATGAACCCAGGACTTAGGGGTATGACGTTTGAAGTTAATAATTAATCAATTGAATACCCCTATTTGATTTCCAAATAAAATTTTAAATAATGAATTATGACCACCTAAAGCTTAATCTTTTCAAAATTAATTAAGACACTCACCTAGGTCTATAAGGGCTTAGTAGTGACTTAAGCTAAATCAAGTTTCATTTAAATGAGGATTAGAAAAGCAAATATCATTGAAAATTAAAACATCTTTCAAACACTGCAAGCCCAATTAGGGTTAAAATTTGACGAAGTGTTCCAATAACACTAACTTGCCTCTTTAAGCGTCTTCACCCATATAATTTTCAAAATTAAATTACAGATGATAATTACCTTAATTTGAGGGATAATTGAGACATCAATGTTCATTGAGCATTAAGGTGTTCTTAGGATGAATTATTAAGCAACATAATAAGTTTAAAAGAACTCGAGATTTTCCACCAAGCAGCGAGAGAGTAACACAGATCTGCTTCTTTCTCTAGATTTGTTGGATACCTCAGAGATCTACTAACTTAATATGCTTTGCTTAACAAAATTGTCCTTAATTAAACTCCTAAGGACCCACCAAGATATGACATAGAGTTAGGAAAACTACCAAAACCTGACTTTTTGCTTTTATATAATTTATCTGACATGCATTTTGAGTTTCAGGTGGTGGAACGAGAAGACTCGGCAGACACGCTTTTTACAATTCTCAGCGTTGTATTTCTTGTACTTTCATACTATACTTTTATACCTGTAAATTTGCATGCTAAACAACGGCACCACCCTTCATGAAAAATAAAACTATCAGGATAACCACAGGACCAAAACCAAAATCAACCAAGATAAAATTCACCGCCAAAACATTCAAAATATAAAACCCCTCAATTTAATCACAAACATCACATAAAACTACAACTTCAACTAAATTAAGATGTCTGTATCAGATGATCTGGAATTCCTCGGAGGAGGTAACCTACGTTGCTAACAAGGCTTCCCATGGTCTAAATGAAATTATGAAACTCATTAAGTTGAGTTTAATAAATTCATTTGGACTAAGTGAATCCAAGAGAAAATAGTGGTGCCAGAACTAGTTAACCATAGGATCCTAACCGGTGTCACTCTAATCAACTTTAATATGCCCTAAAAAAATTTAAAGAACTTCAACCATAGGGCCACCTGATTTGACATTATAACTTGACACACTAAAAGACTCAAACTAGTCACGACAAGGAGCTTGGAGTTAGCATGGTGGGCAGCACGACCATCTTCAACAGCAAAACATGTCTTCCGTCTTCCTCTTCCTCAACTAAACCAATCTTCCTTCCTTAGATATAAACAACAAAAGCCATAGGACTTTGAGGTTGCTTGCTTATGCAACGTAAATCCTCACCTTATTTTTAGGCTTTTGTACATCCCTGCTAAACAATATAAGCTCTAAATCGTCTTAGGATTCCAAGGTTGTCATTTGTCACGACCTAATTCCTTACATATTTCAGGCTATCTGTGTGATCATTTCACACGAATGTAAGCCCTAACTAATAAAATTGGCAGGATGAAACATCTAAATATTTCTCCTCAAAATTGAAGCCAAACATTAGGATAGCTTGGGAAGTCACCGAGGTTCTCCTCTGGATCCATGACATCCCCTAGTTCTTCCTCCTTTGGATTCTACAACAAAATGTTCCAAATTTGAACCAATCCCCTTTCACACCTCTAAGTCCAATCTCATTGAAGAGTCCTACCCTTTGAAACTCCTTGAAGAGAATATTTCATGATTTTTATCGAGAGTCTTCTTAGGTGACTTCAGTCATTTAAGATGTAATTAACTATAGAGGCTTGCCCTTATAGGAAGCATGTCCGAACCCAGCTTAATTTAAACCATATTAAATTCTTTATATTAAATAGGGGAACTTGTCGGCAAATATAAAGGTTTTGCAGACTAGACGGATGTCATATATTCTTTAGTTTATTTGATCGAGCCTCATCCTCAAGTCTTGTGTTTATCCTTCGGGATAGATATAGGGTTTGAGGTAAAGTGTTCTTTCATTTAAACTATGAAAAATATGGGGTCAGTTTGATTTCATACTATTCTAAACTTCAACGTCCTTCCAAAGCGGGCGACGGGATTTCAATTTCGATGACCGACAGCTTCTTACGGGCAACACTCCTCCAACCACAAAATAGCGCCGACAGTTACCCATCACAATCAATTTTGCAGCTTGGGTGGAACCATCATTAGTGGGTTGGTTTGAGATAGTCAAGTGTCGGTCGGACTTGACGAACACTTGTGTAAACTTTCCAAGTTTCCTGAGTATCAGCAAGCCATGGGATCATGTGCACAATTAAAAAATTTTTGCTCAATTCATTTTTATGAAATTGACAATAAAATACAATGGTATGAACGATAAAATATTTTTTTTGTCGAGATATAAACTTTTTTTAGAGATCGTATGTCTTTAAATCATCTCTACTTCATATCTGAGGCACCCAATTTCTAATATATGCTTTTAGCCTAGATTCTCCAAGAGCAACCCACTTGTCGGTATTGATGATGTGATCCACATCTGGTTGAACTTCCCCATAGCTTATCCTCGCGCGACTAAATATGTTTTTTATAACCTTAGGTTTTTTGTATTAAAAGTCTTCTTCTAAACATGTTTATTGTAGTACAAAGTTATTCATCTTTTCACTCTTTTCGCTTGGGTGTTGAGTCAACTCATTTTTCGTCTGTAAGGTTGAGCGCAAGAACTAATTATTCATTACTAATTTTTTTTCCACCCAACGAAGTCTACTTTTGTCGCATGTTGAGACCATCATGACTTTCTAATTATGCTGCTCATATTCAAATGACAACACCACCTTCATCTCGTGTGACAGAATGAATGAGATTTTTTTTATCGCATCGGAAGGTGTCATTGAAACCGCCCAAGGAATAGAAGGTAGAACCTCAGCCGAGCTTCTCTTAGCTCCTTCAATATATTTTCTTTAGTATGTTTAGAATGAATTTATTTGGCTGCCTCAGCTTTTCTATTCATTTGAGGTTGGTGGATGACACGAACGTAGAGTTGGTCTCTTAGTTTTGCCAAAAAGTCCTTCACCCATTGGTCAGTAAATTATATTTTGTTTTCTATGATAATTATAAGTGGTAGCCCATACAGATAGATTTGATTAATCTAAATAAAATTATGAATGACTTCTATGATAATCCAAGTGAGTGTTTTTGCCTCAATCTACTTGTACAAAAGTCTACAACAACGAGCAAAAAATTTTGTTGGCCACATGATAGAGAAAAGGCTCTATGAATATCGACTCCTCAGTCGTTGAATGGCAATGAAAACACACTAGGTTGTAGTTTGTGAGCTAGCTAATATTGTAGTAGTTCGTACTTTTAACATTGTTCAAACCTCCTTGAAAATACTTTGGTATCATTTTGTAGTGTTAACTAGAAATATACTTATGATTGTGCTCGGTGTGCTAAAGTCTTTCTCCCTTTGAAGTAGCTTCCTCATTCTCTTGAATGTACTTCATGAAGGACATCTTCTGACATGTCTTCTTAGATGCATCTGAGATCCAGCTGGTGGAGGATTTTTGTGTGTCACCACACACCATAGAATTTTTCTTAGGACTTTTTTTCTAAATGATCGAGCATGAAATTTTGAAGAATAATAGGAGAACCTTCGTTAGTTTATGGAACTAGGAATTTTTTCCCCTTACTTTACGGGTGTAGGATAAGGTTTATTTTAATTCTAGGTCTCATTCTCTAAGAGGGCAATCCCTCGGTTTTAATTACATCTCAAGAGCCGTGAGCTCTAAAAAAAACTCTAGATTAATGTAATGATTCAAAACATCAGAGGTCAGAATTTTATGAGTAAAGTGATTGAAGGTAAGTGGGAGATCCAAATTGGATGAATTAAGCTCAAAGAAATGAGAATAACAATCCAATGAAAATGAGTCATGGGAAAAGCCCAAATGTAGAGATTCGAAGGGCTTAAACCTGAAAATTGATGGGTGATAATGAGTTTGATTTGATTAAGTGAAGTTAACAAGAGTACTCAATTTAATTGATAGAAATAATTGGAAATCCTAAGAAAAGGATAAAGTGAGGCAAGAAAGATTTCTAGATGAGAAGTGAAACCTTAGACTCCATAAGGAATTCTAAGGGGCGGGTGTCGATCGCCAAATTAGATTCTGATAAATAATCTTTTCCTTTAATTTCATATATTTTATTTTGATTTGGAAAATATTTTTTTTAATTTAAAAAAAAAAAAAACATGAGACTAATAAGATCGCAGATATTCTAATAGTTTAAATAACCGAGCACAACACTACAAGTAATGCTCCTATCTCAAAGAATATGCACATTACTTGATAGTGAGCTTGATTGAATAAACTAAAAGAATTTATGATCTTTTTTTGGTCTGTGAACCTTTTATGTGTTGACTGATAAGTTTCCCTACCTAAAATAAGGATTATATAAGGTTTATATTACCTAGGTTCTTTAGTTGCCTATAAAAGAAACCCCTTATAATCTTACATCATAAAAGACCAAAGCCATTTAAGAAAACTCTCGATGATGATAGAGGTATTTTTCTTCAAGGATTCAAAATTTAGGGTTTCATGGTTGGACAGAAAAAGTCAAGTTGGAAAAGATCAAATAGGAACAATTATCTTTGAAATCTAAAGGAAGAAAGGTAGAGGATATCATAGATCCTAAGGAGAACCTCGATGACTTCACAAACTATCCTATTATCCGGCTTCAATTTTGAAGATAATATTATTTTGATATTTCACTCTGTTGACCTCATTTTTGGTTAAGGTCTCGTCTTTCTTCCTTAGGAGCCTAGAATCTAGCCATAGGACTTTTCTGTCGACTATTCTTAGAGAACAAGTGATGGTACCCTCACCACTAGAGATTTCAAACTCTTCTTTGCTCATCTTGAAGTTCCACATGTTGGTTCTAACCTCTAGCACTTAGTAGGTGGAACCAATATGAGAGAACTCAAGAGGGGTTCCTCATAGGATTGTCTAACCTTAGGGTTAACTATGGGTGATGTGGCTTGGTCTAGAACACACTCACTCTTCACACTTTCACCTGCAACCTTAAACCTTAACCTACACATGTTCAGTTTGGCTCCCTTTCCTCTTTGGAGACCCATGTAGGCGGTCCCCCAAACTTTTAGTCCTTGGCTTGGGGTGGATAAAACCAGCACATGGAGAATTCAAAGTAGGGTTTCTTTGGTTTCATGAAACCATGATCGTAATTCTATGATGAACATTTGCATTAAAGCTCAACCATACCCAGTTACCCAATTTTGGCCTTTTAACCCTAAATTTTCCCATAATTACCAAATTGCCCCCTGACACCCCAAAATTTCAAGGTTGATCCAGATTCCTCAATTTTAATGAAAAAACCATTTTAAATCATTTCATACCATCCAAATTACCCAAAACACTCCAAAATTTTTATATTTGCCAAAATACTCCTAAATTTGTCAAAATTAACAAAAAGCCCCTGGTAGCTCAAAAATTCTAAAATCCTCCAAAATCTTTTCAAACACCTCATTTCCTTGGAACACAGTGAATTGGACTTACCCAAGCATTATCTGAAATAAGATATATTATTCCAACATCTAGCAATTTTAAAATCTCTTTCTTCATAATTTATTTCATCATATGGTTTAATCTCCCTTGAGGATCAGCTCTTGGTTCATGTTGATCTTCTAATAAGATTCTATGTATACAAATTGAAGCATGGATTCCCTTAATATCAACTAATATTCATCCAAAGGCTTTCTTATATCCTTTTAAAGTTTCAAACAACTATTTTTCTTGTGTATCAGTTAATTCTTAGGATACTATAACAACTAATGTAGATAAATCTCCTAAGAATGCATACTTCAAATGCGTAGGAAGTGTTTTCAGTTCTACTTCAGGAGATTTCTCAATAGATGAAATCAAATTCTTGTTACTTTATGTAGGATCTAGTATTTCATATTTTTCCTGAACATAATCCAAATCCTCTTTACTCCCTTCCATAGATTAATCGTGAATTTTATCCTAATCTTTATATTTCATAAATTCCTATTCAAATTCTCTTTCAAAAGTCTTATTAAAATATTCATGTCTTAAATATTCGTTAATATTTATTCTGAAGCATTAAATCTCTTTCTCTTTTGCAGGGTATCTCATAGATTTTACAATATTTTATCTAACCTCTTGATCACTAACTCTCATAGTTGGTTCTCCTTTCTGCACATCTATCAAAGCTCTTCAAGTAGCTAAGAATGTTCTTCCTAAAATGATAGGAATTTCTTTATCTTCCTCCATATCTAATACAATAAAGTCCACAGGAAAGATAAATTTATCGACTTTTACCAAAACGTATTCTATAACTCTTTTAGGATAGGTAATCGAACGATCAACTAATAGAAGAGTTACATTTTTAGGTGAAACATCTCATAAGCCCAACCTTCTGAACATCGATAACCACATAAGATTAATCCTGTCTCCTAAATCACATAAAGCTTTCCATAAAATCATTTGCCAATAGCACAAGGAATTGTAAAACTTTCAAGATCTTTAAGTTTTTCAAGAAGCTTTTCTAAATTATAGCGCTAAACTCTTCGCTGAGTGCAACAGTCTCATTATCTAAAAACATCATTTTCTTATTAAGTATATCCTTCATGAACTTCACATAGCTTGACATTTGTTCCAAAGCTTCAACAAATTGAATTTGTATTGTTAATTTCCTCAAAATTTCCAAAAGTATCGAAAATTGATTATCTTTATGTTTCTGCTTCAATCTTTGAGGAAATGGAGGTGGTGTTATTTGTACAGGGATTTTGATTGGTTTAATAGGGCTTTCTGCTTCAAAATAAAAATCTTTACAAGTTTTTTCTTTTTCCACCTCATCTTTTTCAACTTCAACTTCTTGTTGAACTATGTTTTCTAATTCTTTGCCACTTCTCAGTTTTAAAGCTTTGCTTGAATAGCTTTGATTTTCTCTTTGTTCTAATCTTTAGGATTTACTTCAACATTACTAAGCAATGTTCCTGGAGGTCTATGTTAAGTGCAGTAACAATACATCCCAATTGATTTTCTATGTTTTTTATTGCAGCTCCTTGTCTTTGTAATTGACTGCCCATTTGCAATATCAATTCTTCCATTGATAGCTTTTTCTCCTTATTCGGCAAATTATTAAATCCTGAGGGGTAATAAGGTTTATATACTTGATTCCCTTGATTGTTGGAGTTTCCCAATGAGTTAACAGTATTGTTTCCCCATTTCAGATTTACAGTATTAGAGTTATTGTTACTCCAACTAAATTTGGATGATTTTTCCATCCAGGATTACAATAGTTGGCATAAGAGTTATTAGAAAAATTTTTTATTGCATTTAAGGTCTCATAGGAAGATTAAGATTCTATCACTTGTCCCAATGAGCTCTCCTCAAGCACATGTGTTATCTGAGAGTAATTCTATTCATATTGATCTATCTTCTTTGATATAACAGCTATTTGGGCAACTAACATAGATATTGCTTCAAAATCATGAATAATAGCTGCTCTTTTTGCATTTACCCTTTCAGAGGGCCATTAAAAATTATTTGTAGTCATCTCTTCAATTAATGAACATGCTTCATCAAATGGTTTTGACATTAATGATCTACCAGCAACAACGTCAATTATCGATCTAAGAGATCCAACCAACCCATTATAAAAAGTTTGAATTATTAACCAATTTGGCAATGTATGGTGTGGACACTTTCTAAGAAGATCTTTAAATCTTTCCCATGCTTCATAAATTGATTCCTCTTCAAACTGACAAAAAGTTGTGATATCATTTCTAAGTTTAGCAGTTTTTGAAGGTGGGAAATATTTAGATAAGAATTTTTGTGATAAATCTCCCCATATTTTGATAGATCCAGATGCTAATGAGTTTAACCACATCTTAGCTTTATCTCTTAGTGAAAAAAAAAGTCTAAGCCTCACGACATCATTCGACACTCCATCATATTTAAATATATTTAAATACTAAATACAGCACACAATTCTAGAAAACTAGCAATGTGTAAATTAGGATCTTCAGTTGGTGTTCCTCCAAACTAATTATTTTGTACCATTTGAATAATAGCAGGCTTAAGTACAAATGAATTGGTAGCTACAGCAGGGTTTTATATACTAAGATGAATTTCATCTGTTGTAGGATTAGCCTAATCTCTTAAAGGTATTAGATGATGTTCATTTTCAATTCCAACATTATTTAAATTGCAAGCCATTTTGCTAAAATGATCTTTCTCCTTTTGTTTTTTTTGAAATTATCTAACAGTTCTCTTGAGTTTAGAATCAGAAGGTACTAAATTTTTAGATCTTACACTATGCATAAACAAAATAAAGCAAGTAATTAAAAAAAATAAGCAAACACACTTAAATAAGAAAATGTTCAAACTAAACTACAAACACTCTTTTATTTATATATGTATTTTTAAATAAAATAAAATACTTTATAATAATTTTCGTTACTTCCCCGACAACGACACCAAAAAAAAACTTGATGCGTGGGGCAGATTTAGTGTGTAAATTTTGCAAATATTTTTCACTATTACAAAATCACGCATGGTAGATATATAAAAAATATGTAATATAATCCCAACAAAAATACCTTATATGAAAATATTTTTTTCTTTTAAAACTCTTTTTAAAATGCCAAATCCCATTAAAATCAACACAAGTATACGTATTGTTCAAGTAATAAGGGCTCTAATGGAGTCTTAGATATCGATTTCATAGGGAAGTTGGAAAATCCTTTAAATAAGTTTTTGAAATTATTTTATAATTAAAATAACAATAATAAAAGTAAAAGTGTGATGTTTGAATACTAACTACTAAGGTAAATACTATGTAAAATGCAGTTGAAAAACAAAGTTAACTAACTAAGAACTATCTTTCAAAAGTAAAATTACGAAAAGTAAACAAAGTTTTTGTTTTGACTAAAAGTTTTTTTGTTTTGACTGTTTTGACTAAAAGTTCAAATTTAAGAAAGTATCCTTCCCCTTTACAATGAGTATATGGATTATAAAGAAATTGAAATCATTTAAAAATATGTTTAAAAACTGTTTTGTGCCAAATAGGAGCAATCCTATTTTTTACCCTCTTCTAAATATTGTAAGAATATTTACTAATCTAGAGTTTGTTCCCTAATTCCGTGGTTAGGCTGGGAGGATACCAGCTGCCACTCTAGAGCTCCCACTACTCTCTCAACAGAGGGCTAACAATCTCGCATCTGTTTCCAATCAACTGGACCAAATTGAAAATTTTAATTTGTCACCTTAAAATCTCCAATTATGCATCCATCAAAGTATATTTTCCTGTAAGTATATTTTCATCAAAGTATATTTTCCTGTTTATTTGCACCCAATCCCATGGATGAAATACTCTCCCATGAAATCAAATGTGACTCTCCCTGTGTTGTAGAAGTCATATCCCTTTTCAGAGCATATGTCTCTCAATAAGTATTAACATTTCAATTGGCCAGATCGAAAAGTAAATGAAGATCGGAGTTCAAATCATCACAAATTATTAACATTTAAAATTGTAGAAAACAAAATCAATTCTTCACAAAACCATATCTTAAAGTAGGGGGAAGGATAAAGAAGAATCCTTAGAATTCATGAGAAGGATACGACAAAACACGGATTTCATATATAAAAATAAGTTTACAAAATAAAAGAAATAAAAGACAACTTATCTCACAATCTTTTACAAGCGAATCCCTAAAAATTCTCTCCAAGCCTTTCTCTCTTTATAATCCCACTCAATTCTCTCCTAGAAGTATTATGAAGAAGAAATCTCTCACCTTCCCTCTCTTCTTACAACTCCTTCTTACAACTCTAGAGGAAAATAGAGGAAAATCTCCTCTTCTCCCCTCTTGCCTCTCACGCCAACTTTCTCTCTCTCTCCCTTTCTTATCCCTCTCTAGCCTCCTTAAAGTTTTCTCTTCTATTTTTGGGCTGCCTACTTTGAAAAGAATTCTAAAATTCCCTCCAAAAGTCAACTCTTCTGAATTCAAAAAAAATGTCATTTGATCCAAGAGACATATATCCAAGAGACATATTCCTTCCCAAGAGACATATTCCTTCATAAAAGAACCTTTTGAAGTGTCTAGATGCATTGAATTACTCCAATAGGTGTGTAGAACAAGTGTCCCTTTGAAATTTTGAGAAAAAATTGTCTATAACAACCTTAATTTGCAAAACAATTCTCTGGCATGTCATGCGCCGATCTGCATCATCATGCAGCAGTTCTCAGTCAAACGATGCATCAAGTACCAGAATCCCAAAATTCGTTATTTTGGCTCCAAATTTTGTTCTTTTTGCCACTTTTGCTCCAAATTCCTAAAAATGATATACTTGTAACAAAAACATGGAAATACCCTTCTTTAAAGTGCAATATCATAAAAAATAAGCATAAAATATGTTCTTAGAATAGTAAATTATTTTAGTGTATCACTCTACATTTCAGGTAACATTGAAAGATTTGTGCTTTCCATATTTTTGGTAGATCCAGGAGTGTCATTTAACTTAATGATTCTACGAACATTAGCTTACTTGGACATTAATGCTTAGGAGCTCACTGCAGATAGGATGATGTTAAGACGATTCAATTAGAAAGGGGAAAGATATCTTGGATTTATCACACTACTAATGAAAGTTGGGGATCTAGTAACAAATGCCAAATTTCATATCATCGATGCAGAGACCTCTTTCAATGCTTTGTGTGGTCTACAATGGATGCAAGAGCACAACATGGTTTTGTAATCACTACACAAGTGTATTAAGTACTTGAAAGAAGGGCAAGAATAATACATCAAAGGAGATTTAAAGTCATTCTTAGTTCATGATGTAGGCAACACGAAAACACTAAAATTGTATTTTTCCATGAAGTAGTGACGAATGAGATGTAAGATGTAGAAGAATAAAAAAGAAGAGGTCATTCAAATCCATTTCAACAATTTACTACCATTTATTGACAACGGATTGGTAGAGGTTCTTTTAGCCCACGCATCCAAGATTGAGGCTGGGGACGTGGACGAGAAAGAACTGACACGACTGTTGGACAAACAAGGCTGACCATCAGCAACGATACAAAAAAGAGTTATGATGAAGGCCAATCTAATGAAGAGACAATGATGATAAAATAGAAGAAACCATAGTTCGAGATTTCCTTGAAGGATGTGCAAAAAAATAAATATCAGTCAATGTATGATCAGATTAACCACTACGTGCACACCATTACCCTTACTCCGATTCACCCTCAAAAGGTTGAGATTCTAGAGGTCAAAGAAGTCTATGGTGTTAGTCTTAAGCCGATCAAGTTTTACCATTCTGCTCTCACTACTAGTTCTATAAATCGTGTAAATTTGGAAAAGGATGACTCTAATTAATTAATGGAATTACCATTTGGTTATTTTTCTCCTTGTGTTCAAAAATTAATTCAGCATGGATATGTGCCAAAATAAATATCAAAGGATAAACTAAAACTTTTTGAAAGTTATGAAATGTTAAAAGTCAAACTCCTAATTCCAAAGAGGGTCTGAGATTTTATACAATATGACCAATTAATGACTCAGAATTTTGTATGGTTGTTACTAGCGACTTGGAAGAGGATTTCCTCGATGTGGAGGATGACTTTGAAAATTAGCCGATAGGTGATGGTCTGCCAGAATTCAAAGAGGAAATCAAGTTAACTTTTGAAAAATTTAAGGAAGTCAAAGTTGGGGCTGAGGAGCAGCCCCAACCCACCTTCTTAAGTTTGCTACTCAACGAGGAAGAATCTACAGAGTTGATCAAGTTATTAACATAATTTAATGATTGCTTCTTCCGGAGCTACGATGAAATGCCAGTTTTATCTTCAAAAGTTACAGTTGACAAGCTTGGGGTGGACAAGATTATGACCCCAGTGAAACAAGCTCCAAGAAGGATGTGCCTTGAAATAGAACAACAAGTCATTGCCGAGGTGAAGAAGTAAATAGACGCTAACTTCATGTGTGAAGAGCAATACCCGACATGGCTCGCCAATGTTGTGTCAGTTAAAAATAAAAATGGACAAATTCATGTGTGTGTCAATTTCAGGGACTTAAACAAAGCATGTCAAAAAGATAAGTTTTCACTATCGATACTAGAATTGATGGTGGACATTGCATTGATACATTAGATTTTCTCTTTCATATATAGATCATCAGGCTACAACCAGAATAAGTTGACTCCAAAAGATGTAGCACTTATAACTTTCAGAACACCGATCGAGATCTTTTGCTACACAGTGATGCCTTTTCGGTTGAAGAATGCTGGAGCAACATACCAATGAGCTACGACGAAGATCTTTGATGACCTCATCCAAAATTATGTGGAGTGCTACATGGATGACTTGGTCATCAAAAGCAAACAACAAATAGATCATTTGTACTATTTGAGGATCGTGTTCGAATGATTATGGCAATACAATCTCAAGATGAATCCCTTAAAGTGTGCCTTCGGCGTTACCTCCAAGAAATTTCTAGGATTCGTTATTTGTCATTGAGGAATCGAGATCGACCCAGATAACATTAAAGCTATCTTGGAAATGCCTCCACACAAAATCTTAAAACAACTACGTTCCTTTCAAGGTAAACTGACATACCTAAGATACTTTATTTTGAATCTCTCAGGTAGGTGTCAGCCCTTCTCAACATTAATGAAAAAGGATGATGAATTTGTTTAAGAAGAGAAATGCCAATGAACCTTTGAGGAAATTAAGCAGTGTTTCACGAAACCTTTTGTTTTGGTAGCCCCTATCCCAAGAAAACCTTTGACACTATATACCTCAGCATTAGATGACTCTCTCGGAGCCCTACTAGCTCAATTAAATGACGATGGTTAAGGAAAACACACTATAATACTTGAGCTGACGTCCAGTACCGACGGAGGTAAATTGAGAAGCATTTTTGAGCTTTAATTTTTGCCACCCAATAGCTTAGACATTACGTGCTCTCTCATAAGATCACCCTTATTTTAAAACTTGATTTGTTATAATATTTGATGACTCGACCAAAACTTTCCGGACATATAGCAATGTGCTTGAACTTTTTATTAAAATTTGATATAACTTTCGTACCCCTTCATGCTATCAAAGGTCACCTCTCAATGACGATCTACCAGATGAGTAGATGCAGCAGGTGGAGCAGTCCAGTGCCAGACATTGGTAAATGAACTTTGATGGAGCTTCATCAGACAAAGCAGGGATTGGTTTGATCTTTGTTAAAGAAGATCTAGGAATGTTGAGATTCTCATACCACCTAAGACGTGTATAAATAATGAAGCAGAATATGAAGCCCTAATCACCGGATTGGAGTTGGCAATCTCGATGGACATAATAGACATTGTCATTTATGGTGACTCAAAACTCATCATTCAACAAGTTAACAGACAGTACAATATCTTGAAACTGAGATTTATAGAATACCAGTAATATACAATGAAGTTGCTAGAAAAAAATACCCAATTTGAAGTTGTACTGGATTTCTAGAGGGGATAATGCCCATGTCGACGCTCTAGCCAATCTTGGTAAAGAATTGGCGTGTACACCGGAAGATTCCATCGACATCACAATAAAAGGAAGCCAAATGTTGTCAAAAATCAACCTCAACAATCTACACAAGCTCAGAAAAGAAGAAGAGATAGTCGCTACAGTTGTTGATATTACTGAAGATTTGCGCAAGCCTTTAATAGAATATTTACAGATAGGGAAACTACCAGAAGACAAGTCTGAATCATATCATATCAAAAGGAGAGCCATGTCATATGCTTTGGTAGGCAATGTTCTCTATAAAAGGTCATTCAATCAGATGTGGCTGTGATGTCTAAATAGAGCAGAAGAGTAAGATATCATCAAGGAAGTGCATGTCGGATAGAGTTGTGTACACTAGTAAGGGTTGAAAATGAAAATGAAGATTAAAAGATTTGGATACTATTGGTCAAAAATGATAGTGGATTGTATCAATAAAGCCAAAAAGTGTCACCTATGTCAGGTGCATGGAGTGGTTTTACACCAATCTCCAAATGTGCTACACCCAACCGTCACCTTGTAGCCATTTGAGTGTTGGGACACAGAAATAATGGGTTCTATAGACCTTCTGTCTTCTAGAGGACACACATTCGTTATCAAGGCTACAAATTACTTCTCCAATTGAGAATAGGCAGTGAAGTTATGAGAAGTGACAGCGTACCACGTTCTATAGTTCTTTAAGAGTCAGATGTCTACCATTTTGATGTTCCTCTCAGAGTTATTTCCAACAACGGGTCAGCCTTCAAGAGCACCAAGATCAACAAATTTGTCAGGTGACATGGAATAGATTAGAGATATTTTACAATTTCTTACCCCAAAACAAATGACCTAGCTGAGGCCTTCAATAAGACACTCTTGCAAATTTTGAAGAAGACATTGGACGAAAATAAGAAAGGATGGCATAAGAAGTTGCTAGAAGCCTTATGGGCCTACAAGATGATGTTTAAGATGAGTACTAAATCTACACCTTATTCACTCATGTACGGGTCTGAAATTGTATTCCCATTGGAAGTTTGAATACCGTCTCTCAAAGTCACTGCCACCAACAAGCTTATAGTTGAAAACAACGCCAAGCTCAAACTTACAAAATTAGAAGCCCTCAAAGGAAAATGATTAGAAGCACGATAGAATTTGGAGCTCTATAATATGAAGATTTTTCAATCCCAAGATAAATTGGTCCGCCCAAAGACATTCAATGTTGGTGAACTTGTGCTCGTCCTCAGGAGGTCTTTCCTTGCACACCGCAGGATAGGTGAAAAATTTGAGCTAACCTGGGAGGGACCATTTTTCGTGGAGAAATTATTTTCAAAAGGATCTTACTAGCTGGTGGATTTTAAGGGCAAAATACCCATGCTACCGGTCAACAGGTGATATTTGAAGAAATACTATACAACTTCACATTCTCCGGAATGAACTTTTAAAAGAGTTACTCATTATGTGGGAGTTTATTTAGCCATTGTCCATGACTAGGTCCAGAATTTTGCAACAAATTTATTCTTAATAAAATAATATTTTGAATTTTGCACATTTAAATCTTCTTCGTTAAATTTTTAATTTTTTCTAAATTAAGTTAAATAAAATACTTCCACATGTAAAATTTAAAATCCATGTAATAAAGATTTGTTATTGTTCTTATTCGTGCAAAGTATCAACACGCTGACGTTTCCCATTTTTTATGCAAGAAAATGTTGGGCCAGAAGTTGATCTTCACTTATAAATATGGCTTATATCTCACACTCAATGAAGAAAAGGCAACCTAGGGTGGCGTGGTGAGTTTTGACTTGGACTATAGTCAAGTCAACGTAGACTCTGAAGGCCCCCTAATGAATGTGGTCAGTCACCGGGAAGTAGAGGGACTACCGTTAATATTTAAAATAAGTGTCAGGGAGGACTCCTCATTGAAGAGGAAGAAAGCTGAAGGAACACAATATTTGATGGAGGGGACTAGTCAGTTGCAGTCGATGATCACTGACCAAAGGAAAATATGTTTAGATTTTCATACCTATTTTATACTAATTTTGATGATATTACACTTTAAAGAAGGGTATTTTTGATGTTTTATTGCAGGTATGATGAATTATGGTTATGGTCATTGGAAGAATTATGGTCATTGGAACAAAAAGATGCAAAAACGGTGCAATTTGGAGCAAAAACGAGCAAGAAATGATATTTTGCCCAGTCACCTTTTGATAAGCCTTTGGATGCTTAATCTCTTTTACAATGCTTGCATATTTTTGAATGAGATTACACTTTAAAGAAAGTTTATTTTCATGCTTAGTTTGTAGGGCTATCTGTTAGGAATGCAATGAAACTAAAATGGGGCGAAACGGAGCTGAAACAGAGTCAAATGGAGCAAAATGGTGGAGCTGCGCAGTCTGCCCGCCGACAATGCCAGAACGGCGCCGAAGGCGAGATTTGCCCAAGAAGACCAAAAAATGACAGAAAAGCTCGCCGACAGCGCCCTCGAGCCCACCGACAACGCCCGGGACGACTATGGACTGACTTTTGGCGGTTATGGGCCGAAATTCAGTATTTGGACGCTTTTTGGAAGGGTGCTTGTGGCAACTCTTCAAACTTCATCCCTACACTTTAAAAGAACAAATTTAGGTTAGAAAAAGAGGGATTTTGGTGAGAGGAATGTTAGGAAAAGTGTGGAAAAAGTTTAGGGTTTTTAGAATAGGAGTAGAAATGTAGATTTCTACCCTTTTGGAGAGATTGGAGAGGAGATTTTGAGAGAATTTGTAAGGAGATATTCTAGCATTGCATGGATCCGCGGGAGACTTTGTGGGAGAGATTTTCTTATTTCTTTCAAAGGGAAATAGCTAAGTATTGTGTTCTTCATTATCTTATGGTTTTGTAAACACTTATCTAGTGGATTTGCTTTGGTTAAATCATGTTTCCGTTGTGTTTTCTTCATGCTTTGTGATGTGTTTCTCTTACTCTCTCTTCTTGTTTGGAAATAATGGCATGAGAAGATTATGCCGTTGTTTTCATTTTACTTTTCTTTTGTAATGAGTAGAATTCATGTTTAGGATTTTGTGATGCATGTTAGAAGTGGATTTAATTATAAATATGATGGTTTTTACTTGCACTTTATTTACATTATAATAAAGGCATGTTGTAGTGTTGAAATTTGTTGTAATTGCATTAAGACCCAAGAGGGCTATGTAATTCTCAACAAAGTAGAACCACATTCAGATTCCATGAATGGTTAAGTTCATGAGAGTTTGTTGGGCGTAGAATTGGAGATTTTAGGGTTTCAGACAAAAATCCCCAATTTGGTCCTATTATTTAGGTACTGAAGCGGAGATGTTAGCCCTCAGGTGAGGGGAATCTCGGAGCTCCGAGGTGAGAGCCGTTATCCTCCATCCTCCCAGCCTAGCCACGTAAACAAGCGTATGATTAGTCAATGTTCTTTATGCCTGGACCAAAGGATAAAGAATAGGATTGCTCCTATTTGGCACATGCAATATTTAATGCATTTAATGCATCTCATTCCTCATCTCATTCCTTTTACATTATCCAATTCATTACATAGGAATAGTAGTTTTAATATCTCAAAATTCCCCAAACCAATTCCTCCAAAAAGGGTTATCTATAGAATTAATGTTTGCATTTAGTTATAGTTACTATCTTTACATTTAACACTTGCATTTAGGAGTAGTTTCTAGATAAAACATCATTTTAATCGACATTCCAAACTAAGGACTAATTGTAGTATATTAGAATTTGACTAAGGACCTCTTACCTCGTTTCCCTATGGGATCGATAAACGGGACTCCACTAGAGCCCTGTATTACTTGAGCGATACGTATACTTGCGTTTGAAATTGTGACTTTACAAAATCAGTATAAATATATAAATCTGGGTTCATAAATTCTTGCATATATAAAGTCGCTGTCAATCACCACGCCGACAGGAGTCTTGGTCGGTGCCATTAGAGAAAGGGTTTCTGTTGACCTCACTTTTGGTTCAGGTATAGTTTCTTCTTTAGTAGCCTAATGTCTAGCCATAGGACTTTTCTGCTGACTATTCTTAGAGGACTAGAAAAGAAACCCTTACCAATAGAAATTATAAACTCTTCTTTGCCAGGGTGCATTTTATCTAAGTATTTTAGTTTAGGATCAGAATTAGTATTGTAGTGAGAATTATAAGATATAATCAAAACCAAACCTTTATTGACCTTCCAAGCTAGGGTTTGTTATTATAAACTGGAACTTCTCTTGAAAATCGCCGTGATTATCCTCGATCTTCGTGGGATTGATATTTGGGTCTTAATTAGAAAGTCTTATATTACTTGATAACAATATGTATACTTGCGTAGAAAGAATCCCTAAAAATATAATTAAAATCTTACTTTACTTGGGATCAAGTTTTTGGTGCCATTACTGGGGATTAAAATCTTTAAGTAGTGGTGTTGTCTGCATAAATCCTTACATATAAGAAATTATCGGGATCAAGTTTTTTGCGCCATTGTCGGGGATCACAACGGTTGATCTAGACTTTTAGGAGAATTTCAACTGAAGTAACTAAGCTTAGACTTGGAAAATTATTGTGTCGTAAAAACTGATTTTGTGTGAAAACTGTTTTATTTTTGTATGAAAAAGTTTTGTGAAAAAAAATTTTTTTGTGTGAAAAAAAGGTGTTTGTGAAAATATTTTATTATGTTTAATATATTTTTTGTTCTATTTGTTTAATTATTAATGTATCATTTATTGTGTTACAAATGTGAAACAAAGGATCTGCAAGACTTGTGCCATTTGATCCCGTGTTAGAAAGAAAGAAAAAAAATAAAAAAAACATGAAAGACCTAAAAAACTCAAAATGAAAATGGAAAAAATTCAAAATAATAACTTGGAAAATCTACGACAGATGAAATTCACTCAAGTATACAAACCCCTGTCGTAGAAGCTAACTCGTTTAAACTAAATCCAGCGATTGTTCAACTAATGCAGAACAACTAGTTTGGGGGAACTCCTTCGAAGGTTCCCTATTTGCACTTATCAAGTTTTCTATAACTTTGTGCTACATTTTGTTATAATGGCATGTCAGACGATGCTGTTAGACTAAAGATTTTTCCTTTCTCATTAAGGGATAAGGTTAAAATGTGGTTATACTCAACATTGTGTAGATGACTGATCAACATTGTGTATTTTAATGATGCTTTAAATATTTTTGGTATTTTTGATATTTTAATGAAACAGTAACAACTTAACAAGTTAACTAAAGTTTTTGCAGAAGAAAAGTATTTAATATGAAAATATCTTTCTTCTTATCATGAATCAGTAAAAGTATAGGAATTCTGTTATGGAAGCATGAAAATTGTGTTATGTCAAATATGAGCAATTATATTCTTTACCCTTACTAGAGATGCTATAAAAAATATTGGTTAATCTAAAGTTTAAATAGTTCTGAATACGGGCTAGGCAGGGAAGATACTAGCTCTCACTATAGAGTTTCCTTGATTCCCTCTACCCGGGGGCTAACATTCTTGTCTCAGGACCTAAAACAATAAACCAAGTTGGGGGATTTATCCTGTCACTTTAAAGTCATCTAACTCTAAACGCATCAATGAATATTTTCTTATTTATTTGCACTCAATCATATGAACTATATTCACATTCATACAACCTCATGTGTTTCTTTTTAATTTTTGACTGAGACAATACCAGCCCGATTCTTACATGTTCTCACAACAAATTATAACATATGGATTGGCCAAATCAAGAAGTAAATGAAGTGCATGGATTTAAATCATTGTTGACCTCACTTTTGGTTGAGGTCTAGAAACTTCTTCAGTAGCCTAGGTCTAGCCATAGGACTTTCCTATTGACTAGTCTTAGAAAACTAGAAAAGGTACCCTCACTGTTAGAAATTCAAAGCCTTTCTCTTTACTCAACTTGAAATTTCACATATTGATCTTAACCTCTAGCATTTAGTAGGTAAGATCATTATGAGAGAATTCAAGAAGAGTCCCTATAGGATTACTTGGCTTTAGAATTGACCCTGGGCGTTGACTTGGAACTAGGGTACACCATATCTTCACAATACATTAATCCATGGTTCATTTAGAATGGATATCTATCCAATTCTATGTGAAATGCCTAACTTGGTCTTTTGCCCATAGGCACCTCCAAATTACCTAACTGCCCTTGGGACCCAAATTTGGCTAAAATTCCCAAATTTTGCCAAAATACCCAAAATTGATCAAAACTCATTCCAAACACTTTGAATAAATCCAAATTTGCCAAAACTGACAAAAATT
>NW_018237572.1:32575-33196 GCF_001263595.1 Phalaenopsis equestris | reverse complement strand
ATTACTTATCATTTTAAGAAGAAAGATAAAGAAAACTACTCAGAATCCATGGAGAAAACAAAACCACACTTTAGTTTAAAAGAAGAAGTCCTTGTCAAACCAACAACAAGTCTCGATTAAAACCAAAAGTAGTCTAAAACAAAAAGATAAAAACTTATCTCAAATCCTTCGCCAAATTCTTGAAGTTTCTTTGAATCTCTTCTCTTTTACAATCACGAGATTAATAATGATTCTTATTTTGGAACAAAGTCAAAAACTTGATCCAAAGTAAAAGTTAAGGCAAATTTTTAGCGGGCGACCGAATTTCAATTCCGGTGACTGTTGACCTCACTTTTGGTTGAGGTTTAGTTCTTCCTCTTTACTTGCCTAAGGTCTAGCCATAAGACTTTCTTATTGACTTTATTCTAAAATGTGGTTATACTCATTAGCAATTGACTCTATTAAAAATTGGGAGGAGTTAACTCAGAAATTCCTGGCTAAGTATTTTTCACCTTCAAGGACAACTAAACTTAGAAACGATATTATCTCATTTTGTCAGTATAAAGGGGAATCAATATACGAAGCCTAAGAAAGATTTAAGGAACTCTTAAGAAAGTGTCCACACCATGCTCTGCCTGATTG
>NW_018237572.1:15892-32565 GCF_001263595.1 Phalaenopsis equestris | reverse complement strand
ATTGGTTAATCATTCAAACTTTTTATAATGGGTTAGTAGGATCTCTTAGTTTTGCAATTGATGCTATCGTTGGTGGATCATTAATGTTAAAACCATTTGATGAAGCATATGCGTTAATTGAAGAAATGACTACAAATAAATTTCAATGGCCCTCTGCAAGGGTAAATCCTAAAAATGTAGCCAGTGTTTAGGATACAGATGCGATTGCAACTCTTGCATCTAAAGTTGCTACTATATCAAGGAAGTTGGACCAACTTGGAATGAACCTGCCTCAATTTACTCTAGTAAGTGAGGAAAGTTCATTAGGGCATATGATTGATTCTAACTTATCATATGAGACTTTAAATACCATAAACAACCCGTATTCAAACTTTTACAACTCAAGTTGGAAGAACCATCCTAATTTTAACTGGTATCATACTACTGAGGGTGGAAACCAACAATGGGAAAGTAATCATGCAAATCCTCATGGAAGTTGGAATAATCAAGGGAATACAAACTATAGACCTTCATATCCACCAAACTCTTACAAGGATCAACAATTTGAGGATAAGAAGATGTCTATAGAAAAAGTGGTATTGCAAATGAGAAACAAGTTGCAAGGTCAAAATGCTGTGATTAGAAACATAGAGAATCAACTGGGACAAATTGTTAATTAACTTAGCAATAAACCCCAAGGAACACTTCCTAGCAACACTGAGATCAACCCTAAAGAGAAAAATGATGAACAAATAGACGCTGTCTAATTAAGAAGTGGAAGAGAGATAGAGGATGTGGTTAGAAAAAGAAAGAAGTTGTGAGAGAAAGAAAGGAAACTAAAAGATCTGAGGAACATGTTTTTAAGGATATGAAAAAATTAATATCTACAACTAAAATCAATTTAGAAAGACCACCGCCTCCATTTCTTCAAAGACTTAGACAACATGAGTTCGATAAACAAATTTCAAAGTTCCTGGAAGTACTTAAGAACTTAAAGATAAATATTCCTTTTGCTAAAGCTTTGGAATAGATGCCAAGTTATGTAACGTTTATGAAGGAGATAATAAACAAGAAGGGGAAGTTTAGGGATTACAAGACAATTGCATTAAGTGAGGAGTGCAACACTATACTTCAAAAAAAGCTTTTTAAGAAACTTAAAGATCATTCTAGCTAAACAATTCCTTGTGTATTTGAGGAAAGATTATGTGGAAAATCTTTATGCAATTTAGGATCAAACATTAATGTGATGTCTCTATCAATATTTAGAAGGTTAGGTTTAGCTAATATTTCTCCCACTACTGTAACCCTTTAGTTAACTGGTCGATCTATAACTTAACCAAAAGGGGTTATAGAAGATGTGTCTGTTAAAGTGGATAAATTTATCTTTCCTATGGAATTTAATGTACTAGATATGAAGGAAGATAAAGAAAATCCATGTAATTTGGAGAGACCTTATCTTGTAACTGGAAAAGCTATGATAGATGTGCAAAAAGGAGAGTTACCAATGAATATTAATGACCATGTTGCCACTTTTGATGTTTTATAGACTATTAAATATCCAACTGAGAGAAAAGATGATGATTGTTTTCAGTTGGATGAAATTGATTATCTAAGTAAAGACCATTTCCAAGAAAGTTTTGAGAGTAAGTTAATAGAAGAGATCAAAATGGACTGTCATGTTGTGTTGAAAACGTTGTTTAAAGAAGACTGTATGTATGTTCAGGAGATGCAAAATGATGGAAGTTACCAAAAATAGTAAACTTTTAATTCCATCTATTGAAAAATTTCATGAACTTAAGATGTATGTAACCCATACAATTTTAAAGTCTTCCTATTTAGGGAAATCATCTACACTACCAGTCTTTATATCTTCAAATTTGACTCAATCATAATGAAAACCTGAATTGAATAATGAAATCAGCAAAAGATCTTCTAATCAAAAGTTATTCAAAATCAATGAATGACATATTCTGTGGTATATAGATAAAATGAATGAGATGCTGATGTTGGGGCAGCCAAAGTAAACAATGGATACATCGGGTCGTCGATGTTAGGCCAAGCGCTTCGTCGTAGGCAACCCATAGTTATCTTTGTTATCTGTCAAGTGTGATTGTTGTTATGTTGGATTGGATAATAGTGAGATGTTGGAGTTTGATCCATGTTTGATGTGTAAGAGTGGATTGGATTAATGTTGTGAGGTAATTTCTTCGTCATGACTAGATTTGTATATGATTTCGGGTAGTAGCAGGTTGATGAGTCTGTTACGACTTAGTTCTTAACTAGAGCTGAGCATTATTTTGAAGTATGTAGAGTTTGAACTTAGACCACTCAATGTAAACTCTATTACTTTCTTTATCTTACTTTCTTTTCACTGAGTAAGTTCATGAACTTACTTAGTGAACAATAACTGGATGAACCACACTATTTTTATTTAGCAGATTGTGCATACCTGGGACTTAGAGTAACCCTGAAATTGGCAACACATGAGGGGTTTCTGGTCCATGGGTGATAACCATATAAAGTTTTATAATACACACATATTATTAGTGTAGTTTCTTCTATTAGAAATTGAAAGTAAGGAGGGGAAATGTGAGTAGAAGGGAGATCAAATTAACCTTAGTTGTTGTTTTTTTATGAATCTGTGAGTCTATGTATTGGAGTTTGTGTGTCTGTGTATGTGAGTCAAGTTGAACGAGTCACTGGAGATGACAAAACTTATCTTAATATCTTAAACTTGTTAGCATCTAGCAATTCCTTGATAGAGTTTAAAATGTGTTCCTATTTAATCTTCATTTTGTACCTGTTCTACTATTTAAAATTCCTTTATAGTGCTATGTCAAGTATATTTAGGCTAGATTTATGTGTTATTTGTTGATATTTTTGAGTGTTATTTGCTGATATTTTTGAAGGATGTGTAGTAAATTGTAAAAGTGTTCTTTCCCTGTCGCATATTTTTGTACTTCATTGTTACACATGTTTGAGCTTAAGTTTGGGGAAGAAAGCAAAATGTTTCAAACTTAAACCTTACTTGTTTTAAAAAGTACTACAAATAAATTTCTATTTTATTTCTAATGATTATTCTTATGTGGAGTCATCTTAAGGATGTTAAATCTTAAGTATAGAAATGGAGTAGGAAACCTTAGTTGATATTTTTAGTGAAAAGGGTGAACCTAGAGTTAAGGATATTCATTGGAGAGATTGAGAAAATGAATAAATATCTTTAGTAGAAAAAATTATATTTTTTTGAAAACTAACGATTCTTAAAATTTTTATTTTCAAACATTTAAGGCTCTTTTAGAAAGTATTTAAAAAAATGTACATCTTTTCAAGTGAAGAAAAAGTAATAAGTTTTAACGAAAGAGTGGATATCAAAATTATTTAAGGACTTATCCAAATATAGTAATCCTCACATAAAAAAAAATAATCGATCAAAAAGATCCTAAAAAAGAAAAAGAAAATGCAAAGAAAAAAAAGTGAGGAGAAGCTTCAGGAGAGGTCCTAATAAAAAATTAGTTTCACTAGGTCTATTTAGAGTAAAGAACTTAAAACAATCTTAAGCTTGCCTTTTATACTTATATTAGTAAAAATTATTTTTAAGAGACTTCTTAAGCATAGAAAGTAAAGTTCATAGGATCCAAAGTTTGAGAAATCTGCATATATTTCTGAAATACATAGGAAAACAAATTCTCAAGTTTGATGATAAATATTTTAGACCTTGGGCTAGTCTGTTCACTAGAAGTTCTTCTAATTTGAACTTTCTTCTAATTTGAACTATCACATTTTTAGAACACAATTCTAGCAATTCTAAAGGATGACCCATTAACTTTAATCTACATAATTTTTTTTAAAATGTAGTATTACTTGAGGACAAGTAATGTTTAAGTTTGGGGAATTTTGATACGCTTAAAAATGCATTATTTTCATGCTTTATTTTATCATGATGTTGAACTTTAAAGGTATGTTTTCTTGTGTTTTTGGTTTTAGGTACATCAAATTGAAGAATTTGGAGTGATTGGAGCAAAAGGAACAAAAATGGACCAAAACGGAGCAAACCGGAGCAAATCGGGTCAAATCGGGGCACAC
Source organism: Phalaenopsis equestris (assembly GCF_001263595.1). Lineage (NCBI taxonomy): Eukaryota > Viridiplantae > Streptophyta > Magnoliopsida > Asparagales > Orchidaceae > Phalaenopsis > Phalaenopsis equestris. Next base: position 28,503 of record NW_018237572.1, on the reverse strand, counting down.
AAGAGCCATGGGGACCAAAACCAAAAACTTAAGTGCCTGTGCCCAGCACTTAAGTGCCAAAATATGGCACAGAGGCACCACCAGACAGATATGAGGGTGCTTAAGCACCCCAAAATTGGCGCTTAGGCGCCGGAGACGGTTTTCAACATATCTTCTAGAATATACGTAGGATTTGGACGATTTTTGAAGCTTTGCTTCGTGATTCTCTTAAGGAGTTCATTGGAATTGATAAAATGGACTTTAAATAAGAATTTTGGGTGATTAGAAGGAGTTTTGAAGAGGCACTTCAGGCACCATTTGCAAGATTCAATGAACATGAACAGTTTTGAAGAGACACTTAAGAATCTTTTGGGAAAATATAAATAAGGCTTGGAGATAATTTTAAAAAAACTCTTATACTTTGGAACTAATTAGAAGAGGAGAAGAAGGCTTGGGCGTGTGCCCTAAGTGGGGCGACAAGGTGAGAGAGAAAGAAAGCGAGTGAGAGATTTATTCTTTTTTTTCACTTTGTTCTTAGAGAGGATTGTAAGGAGATTATTTTTGATATACAAGGAGACTTTTATTTCCATAAAAGATAAGTGTTTTCATTGTATTTTAATTTGAATCTAGTACTTTGTTTGTATGGTTTCAAATTCTTGTTCAATGAAAAGTTCTTATTGTTTCTCTATGTGTAGTGAGTAGTTTTCTTTACTCTTCCCTCTTATAATGAATTAGTATACATGTGTAGAATATAGAATTGAGTGGAGTTAGAATATATTGTGATAATTTTACTTTGTTCTTGATTTACATGTAAACTTGATCAACTTTCATGTTAAAATATTTTGTGAGAGAATGTAAGATCCGTGATGGTGTTGTCTCAATCAACTGTGGAGGAATCACATGAGATTGTATGGATGAGAATATAGTCCATATGGTTGAGTACAAATAAATAAGAAAATAATCTTTAATGCGTGTAGAATTAGATGATTTTAGAGTGATAGGTAAAAGCCCCCTAATTTGGTCTATTATTTTAGGTTTTGTTGCGAGATGTTAGCCGTCAGGTGGAGGGATAAGAGGGAACACTAGAGTGAGAGCTAGTATCTTCCCTGCCTAGGCCGTTTTCAGAACTATTCAAACTTTAGATTAACCAATGTTCTTTATAGCATCTCTAGTAAGGGTAAAAAATATAATTTCTCCTATTTGTCACAATCTCTCTCACTATTTGTTTTACTTTTACACATGTGGCTAATTTCATTGTATGAGGTAGAGTACTTTTAATATATTAAACCCCACTTTCTAATTTTTACTAAGTATTTTAGTTTAGTATTAGAAGTAGTATTGTATTGATAATTGTAGGATATAATCAAAACCAAACCTTTATCGATCTTCCAAGCTAGGGCGTGTTATTCAAAACTAGAACTTTTCTTGAAAGTCGTCGTGATTAACCTTGATCTCCATGGAATCGATATTTGGGACTAAATCAGAAAGCCCTATATTACTTGATAATGATACGTTATACTTGCGTAGAATCTCCATACAAATATAATTGAAATCTTACTTTGCTTGGGTTCAAGTTTGGGACCAATTTTTTGGTGTCATTACTGGGGATTAAAATCTTCAAGTAGTGGTGTCAACTTCATAAATCCTTAGATATAAGAAATTATCGGGATCATGGGCTTGGACCCTCGATAGGTGTGTTGGTGGATTAGTTCTACCTAGCCGTTGTGCGTTGTAAAGTTGGTCTCGCACTGGGTCCTAAACTTTACTTTTTCTCTTTGTGTCTTTCGGGTTTGGTTTGCTACTTTGCAAATTAAATCAAATTGTTGCATGCTTGGTTAACCTTTCCTATTTAACTAATTAAATTCCTCTACTTTTAGTTGACCTTACTAAAGTTTAAAGTCTTCACAAACTAAAATTTAGCTAAAGACTTACCTAGTATATAGAGCGACCCTTGTTAATTTTTAGTGTCCGCACTAGAATTACATGGTATTGGCCGAATAACTAACCGGAGAACTTTATTTTTGAAGCTGCTGTAATTGAAGCTGCTGTAATGGCATTCCTGACGCTCACTTTCTCCTATAACCTGCCAAAAATCCACAATGCCTGCAATGTTGCCCCTACCATCAGATTTGGAGCTGGATTCGATGAACTTGAAGTCGTACTCAAATAGGCTCCATTTGTTATAATCAAAGTTGTTGCTATAGAACTACATGTGCCTTCTATTGAATTTAACCTAAACTGTCCTCAAGATTTCCTCTCCTGCATGAGGGTGAAGACTATTACTACCACGATAATTATTAAGTCTGTTGTACCCTCGTCTGTCAAAGGAGAGGAAACTATGATTGCTATGATACAATTAAGAGATTTAAAACCCCACCATCAGTTTTTTGAAATCAAATCTAATTAACCCGGTCTCAAAGGAGAAATTGCAGTTGAAGGATTCAGAAGGCTGCTAAAATCCAAATTTCAGAAAAGGTATCTATCAATGAGTTTCCTTACCAGGACGAACTGGGACTGCTTGAAACCTCTCCACTTCTGTGAGGGTGTGAGTTTCACCCATTAATATACACTAATGCATATGAAAGTGTTCAAAAAATTGTTGTTACCTTGCCGTTGCTTCATGGTCGTGATGAGGAGAAGGAGAAACCCACTCTTATCACTAAAGTTCGTACAGTGTTTTGGAGGCTGGCTGTTAAATAAGGATGTTCAATTGTTGAACAACTTAAGTGAGTGGGATGCGTGGTTTCCCCTTGAATGAAGAAAGAGATTTTGAGGGATGTTAGATCTACCCGACAGTCTCAAGGACCAGGTGAAGTTTTGCCAGCTCGCATTCCTACCGATTTCGTCTAAGGAGAAGAGTTGGTACTATCGTCACTACCACCTATTTTGTTACCGCTGTTACTCCAAGTTCTACAAGACGTCAATCGACCAAGTCATGTTTGGGTCCGAGAATACCACAAGTTGTTGCTTGTAGGAGTGCCTCAAAGAAGGATAGAATAAAGAAGTCACCTGATACTGTAATTGGTCTGCGCCGTGGGGAGCATACCTCTCTCTGACACATCGATGCCTCTATTGGGACACCCCATCTCAAGAAATCACCATAAAAAAAGAAGGTATGGGTACCCAAGTTCACCATACCAACACGGTTTGATGAGCACGCAGGGCAAGATTATGGGATGAGCAAGGGTCTGAAATACAGAGATTGTTGCACTCATCGCTACTGAGTTTGATGAGCAAAGAGAAGATGTTCCGGAGACCCCTCTAGATTGTAAGATAATCTAGGAAGCGATAATTGAAGAAAAAATTGAAAAACTCAGGGACGAGATTTTTGAGTTAGCCAAAGGGCATGGGGTGGTGATCCCAACTTTCTATATAGATGTTTATTGCGATATGTATGCAATTATATGTCGATGTATGCAATTATATGTTTAATTTCCTTAATAATGATTCTTATTTTGTAACAAAGTCAAAAAATTGATCCAAAGCTAAAGCTAGGTAAAATTTTCACTATGAAACAAAGAAGAATACAATTATAATATTAAAATATGGGATACTATGCAAGTTAATATGGGATACTATGCAAGTTATGCAAGTTTATGTATCGTTATGAAGTAATATAGGACTTTTTGATTAAGCCCCAAATATCAAACTCAAAGGGAAAACTAGCAATATGCACTTTAAGAAATAAGAAATTTTAGATAACAAAAATCCTACTTAGCAAAATATTCTTACTTAAACATATGATCTTATAATAGGAAAGAAAATTTGATTCTTTTTGTAATTTTTGATAATTGAAAATAAAGTCAACAGCTAATTAACTTAAATAAATATTTGCAAGATGAAGGCAATATAAGTAAAATATCTTTTTCCTTATCATGAATTAGTAAAAAGTATCAAAATTTTATTCTGGAAATATTCTAAATGTTTTGCGTCAAATAGGAGCAAAAATATTCTTTACCCATACTAGAGAAGTTATACAGAACATTGGCTAATCTATAGTTTCAATAGTTTTAAAGACCGGTTAGGTAGGGAAGATACTAGTTCTCACTCTAAAGTTCCCTCTTATCCCTCAACTTGGGGGCTAACATCTCGTATCAAAACTTAAAACTATAAATCAAATTGGGGGCTTTAGCCTGTCACTCTAAAGTCCTCTAATTCTACACCCATGAAAGTTTATTTCCCTATTACCTTGCATTAAACCCCTGGACTACATTCTCATCCATGAAATCAATATGTAATTCTTACAATTTGTTGACTGAGACAACACCATCTTCAATCTTATATTACATGTTCTCACAACACGTATTAACATCTTAATTGGCCAAATCAAGAAGTAGATGAAGTACAAAGTTTAAAATCATCACAACTTTATCCAACATTAAAGTCTATTACTTAATAAAATTTCCTCTCAATACTTAATCACTTATAATTTTATGGAAAAAGTTAAAGAAAATCCTCAGAATCCATGGAGAAAACACAACCACACATGAGATTAAAAGTAGAAATCATGCACATAAACAAGAATTCTAACTTATCTAAAATCATCTCCACAAAATGTCTTGAAGTTCCTTTAAATTCTCTTCCTTCAATTCTCTTCCTTCACTCACACTCACAATACAAATTAAAACTTAAAATCAAATAAAAGTGGTCGGCAGTGGCAGCAGTGGTTACTTGGATGGATGATAGTTGTTGGATGTGTGTCTTTCCTTTGATGGTCCAAGTCTTCTTTTATAAAAATCCAAGGGATGCCTTGGTGTCTCTTGAAAATGTGTCGTCATTCAATGAATCTTCTAGAAGTTGCCTCCTTTAAAAATTCAATTGAATGAATTTCCGTGTCCATGGGCTATTTCCCACGTTCTTACCAAGGGTTGCTTCAAACACCTCTTCAAAAATCCATCTAATTTAAATGAATCATCAAATAACTACTTAGGCGTTGCTCTTTCTGTATAACTGGCACATAAGAGCCAGTCGAGGTGCTTGGGCGCCTCAGCTCTTTTTTATACCTTCTTTATTTTTGCTCCAAATTTACCTGAAAGAAAAACACACAAATATCTTTCATTAAAGCGCAACATCTCAAAAATAGGTATAAAAATGAGTAAGAAAATCTATATATTTTAGGTGTATTAGGTGGTCATTAATGATGGTGAAGATTTTGATTTTAACAATTATCTTGATGAAGAATTTATGAATTTCATGTCATCGAGACTGGAGCCGCTACATCCATGATGCCCAATCTCTTGTTGATGGGAACACTGTAGATGATTTGCGCAGAGCTATTCTGCTAATAGATGAACAGTTCATCCAGATGGAGAAGAGAATGGAAGAAATTGCCACCACCATGGGCATCATGGCTATAGTTCACAAACAATCACAATCACAATAGTTAGCTTCTCTAGAAGTCAACTTGCTAGAGATAGTTCACATTACCGATGAAAGGAGAGAAGTTTCCTCTGCCAAAAAAGATGATCAGCAAAAGAAATATTCTCCATCAAGTGTAATACCAAAAAAAGATATTAAGCAGTTGGTCAAACAACAAGTTTGGGAGGCCTTAGCCAAGTCTAAGGGTGATGTATTGATTTCAAGGGGGTTAGACCTTACCCGAAAGAGTTCGATGTCGTGCCCTACTCTAAGGGTTTTGTGTCACCAAAAAATGAGACATTCAATGAGACCAGAAATCCCAGACACAATGAAGAACATTTTCTAGATAATTATGGCAACACCAGAGGTAATAAAGCCTTGATCTTCTACCAATTTGTCAACATCTTGTCAAGGATAGCATTTGATTGGTATGTTGAGTTACCCAACAGATCAGTAAAGACATTTGCCAAGTTAGAACAATTATTCGTGAATAGATTTGCTAAAGCACAACATCATGTTACTATTGAAGATCTTGTAGTAGAAAGATAAAAGCCTAGCTAGACTTTAATAGATTATATCTTGAGGTGGAGAAACCTAAGAATGAAATGTGAGCCTCAGCTACAAGAACAACATGTAATTGAAATTCTACTCAAAAGCATCTATGGGCCGGTAGACTTCATGCTTGAGGGACTCACCATCAAGTTTCTCGAGAAGCTGCTAAGAAAGGCCAGTAATCTACAAGAGGAAGTCGAGCATATAGATTCCCAAGAAAAGTCAGAAATGTCCAGGACAACCAGAATATTTAAGAAGATATCTGGAACAATGGAGACAGTTGATAAGGGGAAGCAACTGATGAAGATTTGGGCAGAACATTCTCATCATATTTCTCAACAATTGTCACAACATGCTCAACCGCAGTAGCAACAAACACAAGAGTATGGCCGATTTAGCCAGTAGTCATACCATGGAGGACTATACTGGACATATGGTACATGGAGTCCAACTCTTTCAGAATGAATGAAAAGACTATCTTCTTTCAAAGATGAGGCAGTAGTAAAAATGTTCAGAAATTTAATAAAGAAGCCTGAGTTTAGATTGCCAGTGCCAAAGAAGCCATAAGAAGTTGACAAGAGGACCATCCTAATTTCTGTCCTTATCACTGGATGTTGAGAAACACGATAGAAAGCTATTTTAGTTTCAAGTATTGGCTCGAGAGGAATTTAAAGAAGGAAATTTAACCATCCTGAAAGAATATTTAAAGGATCTTGAAAAAGGTTCTGTAAATATGATTTCGGCCGAGCCAATCACTCCGATAGATCCATATTCAGAAAAATATGGATGGAGCAGAGTTTGGAGCAAGTCATCAAAGAAAATACTGGATGAGATTCAGGCTGCTTCAGCACAGGCAGCTGTCCAGAGTCTACAGCAAGCCCAACCCAAGTTAGAGATTTCACCAAAGAAATCACCGCAACCGAAGAAAAAGAAGAACATCATCATGAAGACCGATAGTGCAAGGGGTAGGATAGGGGCTGCCTCCTTTAGATTGGTTGTCTTGAATTTGAGGAAGAAAATTCTTGAACCACTGACTGTGTACGATTATCTCTTTCCCCTCCGGTGTCATATGAAAATAATGATTATAATTTAAGTTACATCCTAACTATTTCTAGTGATAACATAAGTGACTTTGGTCAATCTAACTCCGATCTCAATTCTCAGAAAAATATTTAAATCATACTTAAGTCTGATGAACCTGTTAATAAGAATGAAGAAAATGTTGACAATTCCAATTACGATGACACTGGGAGTGAGGAATCAGTCCTTGAATACCACGGTACACCACTTACCATCAACTTAGATTTCTCCAATGTAGAAGAGACACCGAAAGTTTTGCCTACAACATCACAAGAAGAAGAAGAAGAAGGGATTAAAGAAATAAATCTAAGAAGTGGGAAGGTAATACCCCCGAGAACAACTCCAGTGGATAAAGGAAAAAAATAGTCACTCAAGAAGAGCTACATCCACCTCTGCCAGGGGAAGAGGCACATAACCAATTAAATATTAGAGGACTGTATAAAGTGGATTATAACGTGCTAGCTCATCTTAGGAGGTTGTTGGCCAAATTAACCATCTACGATGCTCTGATCCTATCATAGGAGATGAGAGAGTCTCTTGTTATAGCCTTGCTTGACCAAGAGATTTGGTTAGCTTGGTTAGCCAGCACATCCTCAAATGAAGTTTGCTCTATAAAGGAATAGTCTGGAATAAATTTCACAGATGAAGACTTGTTGCTCAGCACCACCGACCACAACTGATTGCTCAACATCTCTGTTAATGTTAGAAAAATTGTATTATCTAGAGTTTTGGTAAATCCGAGAGCATCACTCAACCTAATTAGTCTACGGGCATTAGTATATTTAAATATTGAGGCTCAAGAGCTTACAGCCGATAAAATGATGTTAAGAGGATTTAACCAGAAGGGAGAAAGAGCTCTTGGGCTGACTATGTTGTTAATGAAAGTTAGAGAGCTAGTAACAACCACAAAATTCCACATCATCGACACAGAGACCTATTTCGTTACGTGGACGACCATGGATTCACGAGCATAACATGGTTCTATCATCTTTACATCAGTGCATCAAGTATTTTAAAGAAAGAAAAGAACATTACATCAAAAGAGATTTACACCTGTTTTCAGTCCTTGAAGTGGGCATCCATGAAGACACCACCTACAATGCACCTTCAAAGAAAACTGTCATTTCTCGTAAATTTGTAACAAATGAGGTGGAAGATGCAGAAAAATCACAAGTGCAAGGCAATTCAACTCTGCTTCAACGATCTACTACCATTTCTTCATAATGAGCTCGTAGAGGTTCTTTCAGCCCATACACCCTAGATTGAGGCCGGGGACGTGGACGAGGAAGAACCAACACAATTGTTGAATTGACTAGGCCAACTATCAGCATCGACATGGAAGAAAGTTCTAATGAAGAAAGGTCCGAGGAAGAAATGATGATGATAAAATAGAAGAAACCTTAACTCAAGATTTCCTTGGAAGAAGTGGAGAAAAGTGAATACGAGTCAATGTATGATGGGATCAACCACTACGTGCATGCCTGACCCTTACTCCAATCTACCCTCAATAGGTTGAGAGTTTAGAGATCAAGGAAGTCGCAGCATTGGTTGAAAGCTGATCAAGTTTTACCTTGCTTCCCCTTCTAATAGATCTAAAAATCATGTAAATTTGGAAGGGGGTTCTAATGAATTAATGAAATTATCTTTTGGTTACTTTTCTGCTTATGTACAAAAGTTAATTTAATAGGGATATGTGCCAAAGTAAATGTCAAATGATAAGCTACAACTTTTTGAAAATTGTGGAATGTTAAAAGTTGAAGTCATAACTCGAAAGAAGGTATAATATTTGGTACTGTAGGATTTCCTCGATGTGCTAAAGCAATCACCACTTCATGTTAAAAGTTGAACTCATAACTTGAAAAATTGTGGAAGGTTAAAAGTTGACCAGTTGATGACTCAAAATTTTCCATGGTTGTTACTAGCAGATTGGAAGAGGATTGTCTTGTTGTGGAGGATGACTCTGAAGATCAGTCGATAGATGACGCTCAGCTGGAATTCAAAGAAGAAACTAAATTAACCATCGATGAATTGAAAAAAATCAGCCTCGGGACTGAGCAGCCCCGACCCAGCCTTATAAGTTCTCTACTCAACGAAGAAGAATCCACAGAATTAATAAAGTTGTCAAAATTTAAAGATTTCTTTGCTTGGAGCTATGATGAAACGTCAAGGCTATCAACAGAGGTTGTAGTTCATAAACTCGGGGTAGACAAAAATATGACCCCAGTAAAACAAACTTCCAGAAGGATGCACCTCGAGATCTAGCAACAAGTCATTATTGAGGTAAATAAGTTAATTGATGCTAAGTTTGTGAGAGAATAACAATACCCCACATAGTTAGCTAATATTGTACCATTTAAGAAGAAGAATGGGCAAATTCGTGTATCTGTCAATTTCAGAGATTTAAACAAAGCATGACCAAAAGATGAGTTTCCAGTATAGATACCAGAATTGATAGTGGACATCTCATCGACACATGAAATTTTCTATTTCATAGATGGATTGTTAGGCTATAATCAAATCAAGATGGCTCCAGAAGATGTAGCACTTACATCATTCATAACATCAATTGGGATTTCTGCTACACAACAATGCCATTCAGCTTAAATAATGCTGGAGCAACTTATCAACGAGCAATGACGAAGATTTTTTATGACCTCATTCACAACTAAGTGGAATGTTATGTGAATGATTTGTTCATCAAAAGTGAACAAACAATATACCATTTGTATGATTTGAGGATCTTGTTGGAATGATTATGATAATATAAACTTAAGATGAATCCCCTAAATTGTGCCTTTGGCATCTTTTTCGGGAAACTTCTACGATTTGTTGTCTATCATCAGAGAATCGAGATTGACCCAGCTAAAATTAAAGCTATCTTAGAAATGCCTCATCCTAAAATTTTGAAACAGCTATGTTCCTTCTAGGGAAATTTGGCATATCTGAGACGCTTTATTCCTAATATTTTAAGTAGGTGTTAGCCCTTCTCGACATTAATTAAAAAGGAAGCAAAGTTTGTTTGGGAAGAGAAATGTTTGCAGGCCTTTGAGGATGTTAAGCAGTACTTAATGACACCTCTTGTTTTGGTAGCCCCTATCCCAGGAAAACTATTGATACTTTGTACCGCGGCTTTCAACGACTCTTCTAGAGCCCTATTATCTTAGGTCAGTGACAAGGCTAAGGAATATACACTCTACTACTTGAGTCGCCGTCTAATACCGATGGAGGTAAAGTATTTGCCTATTGAGAAACATTGTCTAGCTTTAATTTTTGCTTCCCATAAGCTTAGGCATTACATGCTTTCTCGTAAGATTACCCTTATTTTGAAAGTTAATCCATTACAATATTTGATGACCCAACCAACACTCTATGGATGTTTAGCCAGATGGTCAATGATTTTGTTGCAATTTGATAAAAATTTTGTTCCCCTACGCGCTATCAAGGGACATATTTTAGCAGAATTTCTTGCAGCACACAACTTCCAACTGGTTCGCCTCTCAATGATGAGATACCACACGAGCAGATATTAAAAATAGAGTTGTCCAGTGCTAGATGTTAGGAAATGTACTTTGATGGATCTTTGTCAGCCAGAAAGGACAAGAGATCAGAGATATTTATACCAGAAAAAACAGGAAATGGTCTAATTTTCATTCTTCCAGATCAAGGTATATTGAGATTCTCCTACCACCTGATAGAGCCATGCATAAATAACAAAGCAGAAGAAGAAGAAGCACTGATCAATAGTTGGAGTTGGCAATCTCAATGGATATAACAGACATTGTCATTTATGGCGACTCACAACTCGTCATCCAATAAGTTGCCAGAAAACATAAGATTTTGAAGTCAAGGCTAGTAGAATGCCATCGGTACACGATGTAGTTGCTGGAACAGATCCTCAATGTGACCCTATACCAGATTCCTCAGAGAGATAATGACCATGCTGACGCTCTAACAAAACTTGCTAAGGAACTGACATGTCCACTTGAAGAATTCATCAAAATTATAGTGTAAGGACGTCAGCTTTTGTTTCAGATCGACCTCAATATTGTACACAAGCTCAGAAGAGAAAAAGAGATGATGATTACAGCTGCTGACATTAACAAAGATTGGTGCAAGCCATTGATCGAATATTTATAAATAGAAAAGCTGTTTGAAGACAAGTCTGAGGCATATCACATCTCAAGAAGAGTTATGCCATATGCCCTAGTGGGTGATGTCCTCTACATGAGATCATTTGATCAGATGTGGCTGAGATATTTAAATAGAGTTGAAGCACATAATATCATCAAAGAAATACATGCCGTATTGTGTGGAGCTCACTAGCCAGGGCCAAAGATGAAATGAAGATTAGAAGACTAATATATTATTGGCCAGCAAGAAGGTGTCACCTTTGTCAAGTGCATGGGATGGTCTTACATCAACTTTCAAATGTGCAACATCCAACAATTGCCTCATGGCCATTTGAGTGTTGGGGCACGGACATAATAGGTCCAAAAGACCGTCCATCCTCTAAGGGACATAATTTGTTTTAGCGGCTATGGATTACTTCTTCAAATTGGTAGAAGCAGTGTCATTCCGGAAGGTTACAACACAACAAGTTCTCCAGTTCATTAAAATTCAAATTATCTACCATTTTGGAGTTTCGCATAGAATAATTGCAGATAATGAAATAACTTTCAAGAGCACAAAGATCAATAATTTTGTCAAACGACATGGGATAGGCTGGAGATACTCTACAATCTAGTATCCCAGGTCAAACTGCCTGGTTGAGGCCTTCAATAAGACGCTCGTGCAAATGTTGAAGAAGACGTTGGATGAGAATAAAAGAGGATGGCATGATAAATTATTACAAGCTCATTTGCCTACAAGACAACGTTCAGAACTCACACTCAATGTACACACTATGCAATTTTGTACAAGACAAAGATCGTACTGCTGCTAGAAATCCAGATAACATCTCTCAAAGTCATCATCACCAATTATATTACAATAGAAGAAAGTGCAAAACTCAGACTTGAAGAATTGGAATGTCTCAAGGGAAAATGATTAGAAGCACAACAAAATTTGGAGCTCTACCAAGCAAGGATGCTGCAAGCTTATGACAAATTCATCCGCCCAAGGGCGTTTAAATTTGGTGACCTCGTACTCGTTCTTGAAAGACCTATGTCGGCACTATTTTTGGTGTGGGGTTTGCCCGTAAGAAGTCGTCGGTCATCGGAATTGAAATCCCATTGCCCGCTTTGGAAGGACATTTTTTAAAAAAATTTAGTTTTGAAAAAGATGAAGTCAAACTGACCCCATAATTTTTATAGTTTAGATGAAAGAGCGCTTTACCTCAAATCTTGTATCTATCCCGAAGGATGAAGACAAGAGTTGAGGGCAAGGCTCAATCAAATAAACTAAAGAAAGGTATGACATCCGTTTGGTCTGCGAAACCAATGTATTGGCCGACAAGTTCCCCTATTTAATATAAGAAATTAAATAGGGTTTATATTATGTTGCGTCGGGAAAAGCTTCCTATAAGGGCAAGCCCCTATAGTTAATTACATCATAGATACCTGAAGTTTACTAAGAATACTCTCGATAAAAGTCAAGAAAAATTATCTTCAAGTAGTTCGAATGGTAAGGACATTTCAAAGATA